>NC_069500.1:660272331-660514831 GCF_027579735.1 Bombina bombina
ACACACACACATACATACACACACATATAGATACAGATGTTGACGTTTAACTCTTTCCATTCAGTTTAACATAACTAACCATGGATCTTCTTTAAGGGAAGAATGATATTAAAATGTATACGATTTTCTGAATTGTATACAGGTTAACGCACGTCTTACATACATCGCAGGGCTTTAGAAATTGTGAAACATTTATATCAAAATTTTACTTTTCGATAATTCATAATAAAACATTTTGGATAATATTCGCAAAATGAAACCTTAAACAGGAAATGTATCGGAGAGAGGGCTTCTATACTCTTTTATATATATATATATATATATATATATATATATATATATATATATATATATATATATATATATATATATATATATATATATATATATATATATATATATAATATATATAATTTACCACTCAAACAATTGCAACTTTCAAATTCTCTACACAAGTAATGGCCTGTGTGATTATTGTAAAGATAACATTTAAAAAATAGAGGCCCGATTATTCATGTTTAATAGGCATTAGCTAATAATATTGCTAAAAATATAACTATTATCAAGTTTATCATCGAAAAAAAGATTGTTGTTTTTGTGGAATACATTGTAATTAAATAGACTGTTTACAAATAAATCAGTCTATTTTCCTATTGGGAAGCGTTTCTTTGCCAGGTGTGAAGTGTGTGACTTTATCTGCAATAGCTGGTGTAACTTAGTGCGCGCTAGTTCTCACTAACCCATCTGTTGTTTTCAGCAGATGGATCTGATAATACTTGTGGTTGCATTTAGACATAACAGCATTATCTAGACGTATCTATCTAACAATAATTGTAGCTCTGTTACATTTGTGTTTATCTCCCATAGGTAATGATGATGGGAAGCCCTAAGATAGCTGAGCTGCTTATTGCGCATGGTGCCAAACCTGACACTCCAGACCCAACCACTGGCAATTGCCCAGCCCATGATGCTGCCAGAGAAGGATTTCTCGACACATTGTTGGTACTATATAAGGGAGGGGCAAGTCTTCAGGGCCCCCGGAATAACTGGGGACAGCGACCTCTAGACCTGGCTCCACCTACAGTAATCCAAGAACTGACATTTTTGAAGATTATAAAATAAATCCGACAAATTACCAATTGTGATGCTGCTGCTTCTTCCTGGATTTTCTTGTTTGCTCCCCAAGACCGTAATTTATTGTATTTTAACCACGATTGTTGTATAATAGCGCAATACAGAAGAATACCTCTTATCAAATTGTTGAATTAAAAAGGCTGCTATTAACAAAAGTGTATCCCTCTTAAAAATAATACTTGGGGTTTTGATTGCATTGGTTATAAATTAAAAATGCAGCTATTTTTACAACCAAATTCGCATGGTCTTTGGACTGTGTATATGAAGTCAGTTAATAAAATTATTTTTTAAAAAGACCCCCTAGTTAATTGGTTCAATTTGGCATTTTCTCAATCAGTTAACATTTAATTTGCTAATTTTTAAACCACAGTTAGAGCAGACTTTGAGCAAACAGAGTTCCCAGACAAAAAAAGGAAACTGGACGGACATAAAAGGACAGTAAAGTCAGAATTATACTTTCAGAATTCAGATACAGCGTGCAATTTATAACAACAGTCCACATTGCTTTTGGTATCTAATTTTCTTTATTATCTTGGTACCCTTTGTTGAAAACCATACCTAGGTAAGTTTAGCAGCTGCCATATGCTACCTGACGATTGGTGGCTGCAAATAATTGGCTCTTTTTAATGGCTCACTTGATGTGTTCAGCTTACTCAACAAAGGATACCAAGCCAATTAGGCAAATTTAATAATAGAAGTAAACTGAAAAGTTGTTGAAATTGTATTTTCTATGAGAATCATGAAAGAAAAAAATGTGGATTCATATCCCTTTAATGTGTAACCCTACAGGCTTGGGAATCTGTATATTTTGAGTGTTGACAGGAGAGATGATTAATGTCATAATATACAGTTTATAATGGTAAATGAAATAACTGTATTAGGGGAATTGGTTTTTCAAATCAATCTAGCGCATTTACCGATGTGTTTGAGTCGAAAAACTTGTGCTGCTAATGTCTTATTTTATTTGTTTTTCTTCTAATTTTTCTTTACTATCGTTATTTCCTTAAATAAATGTATATTGTGGGCAATAAATCAAACAAGTGAGCACAAGTTTTTAATGTATAATAAAAACTGATTTGAATTTAGTAAACTCAATTTTCAAATTAGCCAAACTGAGCTGTAATTCAAGTCAGCCCTAAATCTACTGCCAGTCTTTTATCCCTTTAACGCGATGCACCATCCACATATAGAGATCTGCGAAAAATATTCCAGTTTCTGATTATTTTTAGGGTTTTTATTGATAAATGTATTCAAGAGATTTATAAATCGAAGTAAGACATTCTGAATTAAAGGTTATATCGTTTTAATTAATCACACAGAGGTTTCACACAAGCTTACATAATGGGAAATGCATATGGACACGAATATATTGTATATTAAAGAAAAAAACACATTCATTACTTACATCGTCCATTATGTAGTTTGTGTCTGAGCTGTCTAGAATTGTCTAGAATTCTGACCTTTGTCTATTCACCCTCCCTTGTTCATATAGCCAGATACCATGTTACATATATTATACTGTAGAAAGGATTGGGTTGAGATAATACAATGAACATTATAGGGTTTCAGAAAGTACACCTGAGATACTTTCCTGATATACATCAAACTTCTTTCAGGTACCAGAAATGTCCTTTCCTGCCTAAGGTGAGTATGAAGAAATGATGAAGAAAGCTGTATATACAGCAATACTGGTCACTCCAGATATCCCTCGGTGTCTGTATGTCAGTTCCATCCTTCAGATCTGCAAAGAGACATAAGGACATATATGTTTGTTTAAAAGTATCTTTCAAGATTAAACACTATACAAAGCATTACACCCAATATTAAATAGTTTTCCTCCTATAATATATAGTCAGATTTGCTTCTGCTGTAAACTTCCTTTTGTATGAAGATATTGCTTGTCCCACTAGCAAGAGAGGCAAGAAACAAGCTCTGCAAATAAGGTTGATTTCACAATGAACTGCAGAGAACACCTATATACTAGATAGTGGTTTCTTAGATCAGTGGACACACTAATTTACAGCCATAATTGGCCCTAATACAGCCCTAATTGGCCACATTTAAGGGAGATAAGATAAACATATTTACCACAGATTTCAAGTGGATTGCCAATTATTAATTAAGGGAACGTTTTAAAGGGCCATGATACCCACATGTTGAAACACTTGAAAGTAATGCAGCATAGCTGTAAAAAACTGACTAGAAAATATCACCTGAACATCTCTATGTAAAAAAATAAAGATATTTTACCTCAAAAGTTCCTCAGTAGCCACATCCTATTGTAACAGACTTCTAAGCAGCAAATCAGTATGTCTGTCCAGGACAGCTAAGGGAGTGAGCTTACCTGCACTCTCATGTTATTTCCCTATTCGGTTTAAGGAAGTTTACTATGAAATCTCGTGAGAGTTAAAGGGATATTCCTGCCAAAATTGGAAACCACATGGATGTATTTCGGTATTGAACAGAATCAATTTTGTAATATAGATGCATTAGCAAAAATGCTTCTAATAAAAGCTATAGCTGTTTCAAAAGTGTATTTAAGTATGCACCGTGCACCTGCATTTTAAACACAGCACTTGCTTAGAGAGCCTAAGGTGCTGGTACCATCTGGTAATTACTCAATTTGCTCATTGCTGACATGATACAAGCCCCAGTGATGATCTGAGCAGCTGCATTATTTAAAATGTGGGTACAGTGACAATATATAGCTATGCTTCACATGCACATGCAGAGTAAAATGTTAACACTAAAACAGTGATAGCTTTTACTAGAAGCATTTTTTGCTAATACATCTATATTGCAAATATGTTTCTATTCAAAGATGTAATCCATCTGTGTGCATTTAAATTTTGACTGGAATGTCCCTTTAAGTCAAATCTCATGGGATCACAGTAAAAGAGTTCATGACCTCAGCACTGCTGATGCTGATTGGCTGCTGTTCATTTCTTCATTTTTTTTTACCTGCAGCTGGGCAGTAACTGAAAGATAACCTTTTACACAGAACTTACTCTGCTGAGCTGAGGAGATTGTGAGGTAAAATATCTTCCTTTTTTACATAGAGATGCACAGCTTTTTTACAGTTATACTGCATCAGTTTCAAGTGATTTAGCATATGAGTATTATGTCCCTTTAATTTTTTTAAAAAAATTTCAGTGGTATACAGTTATGTTTGCACAATCTTTCTAAATCATAAAAGGGGGTGGAGGTGGGTTGGGGTGGGCTGTGATTAAACAGCAAGTCTAAGATACTGTTTTGGTGGCAGACTGCTTTGGTTTACAGAACAGAATGAAGAGAGACATTACAGCAGGTGAATCGCTACCTTCCCTTGAACATACTACACAATAGTGATACATATAGTAATTGTACTGCCCCTTTAATGCCCCTTTGCTTTTTAACATTAAACTGCCAATTCAATTCCAGTAATATCAACACTAAATTAAAAACGTGATTATGTTTTTTTAACAGAAAGAATACAAAGATTTTACACTTAAAATTATGGGTGTCGTGTGTAAATTTTACACTTAAAGGGACATGAAACCCCATATTTTTCTTTCATGATTTAGAAAGCGTATGTCATTTTAAACAACTTGATAATTTACTTCTTTTTTCTAATTTGTTTCATTCTCTTAATATTCTTTGCTGAAAAGCATATCTAGATAGGCTCAGTAGCTGCTGATTGGTGGCTGCATTTAGATGCCTGGTGTGATTGGCTCACCCATGTGCATTGCTATTTCTTCAACAAAGGATATCTAAATAATGAAGCAAATTAGATAATAGAAGTAAATTGTAATGGTGTTTAAAATGGTATTCTCTACCTGAATTATGAAAGAAAAATGTTGGGTTTAGTGTCCCTTTAAGGTACAGTCTACTCCAGAATTGTTATAGTTTAAAAATATAGATAATCCTTTTATTACCCATTTCCCAGTTTTGCATAACCAGCACGGTTATATTAATACATTTGTTACCTCTGTGATAACCTTGTATCTAAGCCTCTGCAAATTGCCCCCTTATTTCAGTTCTTTTGAGAGACTTGCATTTTTCCCAATGTTATCTATATGTAGGCTGACCATATTGCCGCTTTAAGAAGGAACACATATGAAAAATACATATGTGAGGGTTCTTATACAAAACCATTTCTTTAAACAGCCCTGAAAACAGCCCTGACATATGTATTTTTCATATGTGTCCCTTTTTAAAGCGGCAATATGGTCAGCCTATCTATATGGCATGCATGAACGCCCTCTAGCTATGAAAACTGTTAAATGCATTCAGATAAGAGGCTGCCTCCAAAGGGTTTAGAAATGAGCATATGAGCCTTCCTAGGTTTAGCTTTCAACTAAGAATACAAAGAGAACAAAGCAAATTTTATAATAAAAGTAAATTTGAAAGTTTTTTTAAAATTGCCTGCCCTATCTGAATCATAAAAGTATGATATTGAATAGACTGTCCCTTCAAGGTTGAATGGGTGATTGAAAAGAAAAGTTAAAAGTTCAAGCTTACTGAGAATATCCAAAAAGTTACAGAATGTAACAGTATTCCGATTAGGTTATATTTTAGGGCAGGTCCACCAGAGTGATTTTTTTTTAGACTTTTTGTTTACATCTAAAGTTGATGTAATATTAAGGGCCTTCCCCTTATATATATTTTTTTTTTAATTGTTTGATGACAACAAACCACATTTTGGTAAATTAGACATAATGAAACTGATTCACAATTTTGTTTTCTATCCTAAAATGAGTTTTCACCATGTTAAAGGGATATTCCAGCCAAAATTGGAAACCACATGGGTGTATTGAACAGAAGCATTTTTGTAATATACATGTATTAGATAAAATGCTTCTAATAAAAGCTATAGCTGTTACAAAAGTGTATTTAAGTATGACACGTGTACCAGCATTTTAAACACAGCATTTGCTCAGAGAGTCTAAGGTGCTTGTACCATCTATTAATGACTCAATTTGTTAATTGCTGACATGATACAAGCCCCACTGATGATATGAGCAGCTGCAATATTTAAAATGTAGGTGCAATGACAATATCTAACTATGCTTCACGTGAACGTGGAGAGAAAAATGTTAACACTAAAACAGTGATAACTTTTACTAGAAGCATTTTTGCTAATACATGTATATTGCAAATATGTTTCTATTCAAATATGTAATTAATCTATGTGCATTTAAATGTTGACCGGAATGTCCTTTTAAGAGTTGTTTTAAGATAAAGAATAGTTCAAATCAAAGTTAATATCACCTTTATCTGAATCTGAGAGGGAAATAGCTTACAACTGGATAGAATGTATTTTTTTTATTATCTCTTTTTATTTAAGACGCAGGTTTACAATAATGTTCAAAAGAAAAAAAAAAAAAAAAAAGCCGTATGTACAATTAGCTTACACAAAAAGATACATTTCCTCTGAATTAAGAAAAAACAGTATTACTTTTAAGACAGTTATTGGCACATAAAAGTCTTAAGTTAAATGAAATGCTAGCAATATTGCAAGTGAGCAAGAGATGTCTTTAGGTTCAGACAACCTCTGATTCTTAAAAAAACAGCTCTACTAATTTCTCCCTGTGCTTCTAAGATTTTCTGTTATAAAAAACAAATCGCCACAAACAAGCCCTTGAAACAAATTATTAGACAGTAAACACAAAAAAAAAATGGTGTATTTAAATTCATGTTCCCCTACCGTTCCACAGCTCCCGAGGAACCACCCAGACCACCAGCCAAATATCTCAGTGAGATATTATCTTTCACTCATCCCTTGTCTGGGAAGCACACCTGCTACAATCAAGTCATGAAACTTAAGGAATTCTGTAATGAGGAAATAAATTGGATCTGATTTGACGTAGGCCAAGTTATTATTACTTTTAACCACTTAGAGAAGTATACTCTAAAGTATTTTTCATCTAGTAATTTATTAGTCTGGAATTCAACTAACATTTGAGGTTTCATATTATTTACAAATTTAGTTATAGTAGGGCCCTCTAGAGACTTCCATTTCTTAAATACTAAATTCCGCGCTGCCAAAATAGCCATATTTATTAAAATTCGATCCCCACTCGGTACCTGTTCATCAAACATAAAGAATACATGGTTAGTAGTGAGTACAATTGCATGTTGGAGGGTCAGTGGTTAAAAAACACTCTGACAGTACCAGGGGCTGCCTCCAGGGAATTCTCTAATCAAAGGGGGGGCTACTAGTTGCAGATGTCTCCCTTAGAAAGTAATGGAGCTGGCTGCAAAGGTACATTTTGCTGGGGAGAGCAAAGTGAGCAGGGGGCACACTTCAAAAATTAAAGGGAAACTAAATCCAAATTAATTGTTAAAGGGATACTAATCTCAATTTTTTTTTTCTTTCATGATTTATATAGAGCATCCAATATTAAGCAACTTACTAATTTACTCCTATTATAATTTTTTCTTTGATCTCTTGCTATCTTTATTTGAAAAAGCAGAAATCTAAGCTTAGGAGCCGGGCCAATTTTTGGTTCAGAACCTTGGGTAGCACTTGCTTATTGGTGGCTACATTTAGCCACCAATAAGCAAGTGCTACTCAGGTGCTGGACCAAAAATGGGCCTGCTCCTAAGCTTAGATTCCTGCTTTTCAAGTAAAGATAGCAAGAGAATAAAAAATTGAGAATAAATTAGAAAGTTGATTAAAATTAAATGTGCAAGAGTTTACAGTATATAAGTATATGAGTTTTTGATTGGTTGATGGCTGTCACATGATCCAAGGGGCACGCACGGAAACAAAAAGTATTTTAAATTTGTCCAAAAAAATGTACCATTTATTTACAATTATACTGTATTTAATGGTCCTTTAAATACTGCAGTCAATGCAAATAACTTTGCTTTCAACATACATTATCTTACAAAAGCTTTTATTTTTGTATGCATGTGTTTTTCTATAAGGGTAATACATGCTTTGCATATTTTTACCCAATTTTACAACCTTTAAGTCTGTGCGAAAAAAAAACAGTAAGAACTGCAGGGGTAAAATGTTCAAAGAATTACATCAGACCCAGCAGAGAAATTTAATTTACTCCCATGGAATGCCCCTGTTCAGCAGACAAGCAGAGAAAATAATAAGCTTTGAATTTTGTACTATAATTATGAATTTGACAGCGGTTTTGCATGTGCAGTGTAGTTTTATAACAATGTCTACTGTGCGACTTAAATAGTTTTAATAAACAAAATTACATTAAATTTAAAAAAAATTCAGAACAATTTAATTATGATTTTTGATGCATGGCATTGAAATATTTAAAAAAAAAGAATGCCCCTTTAAGAGACACATTGGGCTAGATTACGAGTGGAGTGCAAAATTGCAATTTTGCGAGCATGATATTTTCGCTCCAACAGAGAAATACCGGCATATGCAAATGTGCGCTAGTATTACTGGTTCAACGCAATGTGAACTTGACCTCACGTTCGTATTGCAGGATGTCATTGCGCTCACAAGAGCGTGCTTCCATAGGATCCATTTGGAGCCTCGTTCTCATGCCGTCAGAGGCGGCTGAGAACCTAGTGCAGCGAAAGGGGTAAGTAGCGCAGCAATGGGCAGCACATTTTAAATATATATGTATATGAAATTATGAATATATACATATATATTTATTTGTTTATATGTATATATACACATATTAACACATAAATATATGTATATAAGCATATACATAAATATTTATAGGATATAAAACATTTCCGATAGACCGCAATATAAAGGCACTTTTCAGTGCAGTTTTTTTTTCAACACCCCACATCCCCTCACTTTAAGCTCTCATAACAGCAGATGAAGAGCGACGTGTAAGGAAGATGAGCCAGGCAGAGGCATTCATTATGGATTGTAAAGGAACTAGACTGCAGCTAGGGAGACCAGAGAGGACAGAGTTGCAATAGTCAAGGCGGGAGAGGATGAGAGAGTAGATTAAAATCTTAGTTGTGTCTTGTGTAAGGAAATGTCTAATTTTAGAGATGTTTTTAAGGTGGAAGAGACAGGATTTAGCCGAGGCCTGAATGTAAGGAGTGAAAGAAAGATCTGAGTCAAGTGTGACTCCAAGACATCGGGCATGCGGGGTAAGGGTAATGATGGAGTTGTCAACAGTTATAGAGAGATGGGGGGTGGAGATTTTAGAAGAAGGGTGGAAAATAAGGAGCTCAGTTTTGGAGAGATTTAGCTGAAGGTAGTGAGAGGACATCCAGGAAGAGATGTGAGAAAGACAGTTAGTGACATGGGTTAGCAAGGAAGGAGATAGGTCTGGAGCAGAGATGTAGATTTGAGTGTTGTCGGCATACAAATGATATTGAAACCCGTGGAACTTAATTAGGGAACCTAATGATAATGTATAGATAAAGAGATATAGAGAAGAGAAGGGGACAATGGACAGAGCCTTGCGGTACCCCAACAGAAAGTGGTAACAGGGCAGAGGAAGCCCCAGAGAAGGCTACACTAAATGTATGGTTAGACAGGTAGGAAGAGAACCACAAGAGGGCTGTGTCACAAATGCCGAAGGATTGGAGGGTTTGGAGCAAAAGAGGGCGGTAAACAGTATCAAAGGCTGCAGACAGATCAAGGAGGATAAGCTGAGAGAAGTGGCCTTTGGATTTTGCTGTGAGTAGGTCGTCGGTAACCGTAACGATTGCTTTCTCTGTGGAGTGATGGGGGCGAAATCCAGATTGCAGTGGGTCAAGGAGGGAGTGTAATGTAAGGAAATGGGATAGGCGTGCATGTACTAGCGCTGGAGCGGCTTTCACAAAGAATAGGTAAGTATTTTAACAAAACCAGTGAAATGTAAAGTTTGATGAATTAAAGTGCCCATGTTTTTAATAGGATTATTAAAAACCGGGCATTGGATCATCAAAATTTACATTCACTTTAAGCACTTTCATTGTCAAAGAGGGCTGCAGTGCACTGTCTAGCAGGTATGCAGCCCTCTCTGACAGTCAAGGTCTAAAACAGTTTGTTTAATAGTATATATATTTTTTACAGTTTAGTCCTTTAATCTCTGCAGATAAAATCTTAAAGAGCATGTTCAGGGTTGTATACACTTGTTGGCAATTGGCACTAATGTTTATAATATCTAAATTATGTACATTTCCTATATATTTTTCATAGACATGTGTGTATAATTTGCCTTTTTTTCCACTTCAACCTTTATCTCCACCCCTGAAACTCTTGCAAATCCTGAGCAGTTTATGGATGCATATCTGGAAATGCACTTACACCACTGTGACGTGTTATGTAGTTATTAATTAAACCTTGCTTGCTTGTCCTAAACATACATAAATAATAAATGGGATAATGCACAATATAATACAATAAAGTAAGTTTGTTATGCAAGTGTGATTTAACCCCATGATTGCCAAAATAACAGATAATGGCAATGTTAAATTAGTGTCCTATGGAATGAATATATATATATATATATATATATATATATATATATATATATATATATATATATATATATATATATATATATATATATATAAAAAAATATATATAGTAATATACAGTGGGGCAAAAAAGTATTTAGTCAGACACCAATTGTGCAAGTTCTCCCACTTAAGACGATGAGGCCTGTAATTTTCATCATAGGTATACCTCAACTATGAGAGACAAAATGTGGAAACAAATCCAGACAATCACATTGTCTGATTTGGAAATAATTTATTTGCATATTATGGTGGAAAATAAGTATTTGGTCACCTACAAACAAGCAAGATTTCTGGCTCTCACAGACCTGTATCTTCTTCTTTTAGAGGCTCCTCTGTCCTCCACCCATTACCTGTATTAATGGCATCTGTTTGAACTTGTTATCAGTATAAAAGACACCTGTCCACAACCTCAAACATTCACACTCCAAACTCCACTATGGTGAAGACCAAAGAGCTGTTGAAGGACACCAGAAACAAAATTGTAGACCTGCACCAGGCTGGGAAGACTGAATCTGCAATAGCTTGCAGCTAGGGAAGCGCTCAGACACAACCATATAAATATAATATAACACACAGTAATACACGTGCAGCTTACCCTTTCAGTTGATGGAGAAACAAACACTCGCAGCTAGGGAAGCGCTCAGACACAAACAGCGTGTCTAGTTCGATCATGTGACGCTCTTCACGTAGTGTACACACCCTCTTGCTCGACGTCCGTGATGACGTGTAAGTTTCACTCATCTGCTCCGGTGCAAAGGAAAACGGAGCGCTCCATCAACGCCCCCAAACAAACACAGGATCAGCAAAGTCCAGCGCACCCGGCAGCAAATGAGACTCAACAAGAAATAAATGCCAAGTAGTTACCTGTTTATTATGAACATGTGGAAAAAAAGGCTAATCAAGCCAAAAATGCCAAATAGCAAAATACTCCAACACGTAAGAAAATGACAGCAAAAGACAGGCAGCAGGATAGGGAACAAATTAGGTCGGACGCGTTTCCTTATGTTGCTACATAGTAATCCTCAGTGACCATGTCTGTTACCCATAATTCAGTGCCTTAAATACAGAGCTGTTAATCAATCACAGCAATTAAAGGGCAAATTATTGTATAGCCAATCATGAAAGACAAATAAATATGGGCAGAACATGTCACTGGAATTACAATGTCTTAACAAAAAAAGTATATGCTTATAAAATAAATAACGTATACATATAATCAATTTGGCACTATGAGAATATACAAATAATCTGAAAGCAAGAATATACAAATATTATTTGCCTGTAAAAAATGAACAAAAAATAAAAAATAAACATTAGCACAAAAGTATAAACTTGAATATAGTTCTAAATTCACAAAAGATAGTGCCTCATTAAATTTAATATACGAATTCTAATAATATTAAGTCAAAAAGCAAAAAAACAAATAAAGTGAAAAGAATTTCAATAAAGATAGAAAATGAGAACTCTATTGATCTACAAATAATCTTACATCCCAATCAAAATTTAAACCTGCCGGCACTCTTGTGCCCAACTGAAAAATCCAATATACTTCTCTTTTACTGAGAGCAGTACCTCTATTACCACCTCTTGGGTGTCTAGAGATCAATTGGATTGCTTGGAATGTCAGCAATGAACTATCAGAATTATGGTGTCTTTTGAAATGCAGGGAGATGGGGGTGGTGGACTCTGGGTCATCAATTGAGCGTAAATGCTCAAGAAAGCGATCCTTTAACGCACGTGTCGTTTGTCCCACATACTGCCGGAAACACCCCCTGCAGGTCAAAAGATATATGACATAACAAGAATTGCATGTCATATGTTCACGAATTTCAAATATCCTGTGGTTATTGCTGGATGTAAAACTAGTGCCAAAAGATGCATAGGCACAAGACTTACATCTCTTACTGCCACATTTGTAGAAACCAGGTTTAATAGAAAGCCAATTTCTTTTTGAATGTTTCCGTGGCAACATAGAGGGAGACAGTATGCTCCCTAGGGTCTGAGCCCTGCGAGACACAAAACAGACACCCTCTTTAACTATATCAACCAGGCTTTCATCAGTAGTTAAAATAGGGAGTGCCTTCCTGATTATATCACAGATTTTACCATATTCCATGCTGTAAGAAGTAATAAACTTCAATTGTTTGAACCTATCAATATCCCTTGATCTACTTGACACAAAAATATCTTTTCTGTCAAGAAGATCAATATCTCGCTTAGTTTGTTGTAAACGATTAAGTGCATACCCTCTCTGGGCTAACCTTTCAGTTAATTCACTGGAATGTTTCTCGTAGCTCATTTGGTTTGTACAGTTGCGCTTAACCCTTATATACTGACTCTTGGGGATGGACTGTATGGTATGCTTAGGATGGCATGATTTGGCATTCAAAATGGTATTTCCAGATATAGGTTTACGGAGCAATTCAATGTCAATACGTGAAGTCTGGAGATTAGAGTGTAATTCAATATCCAAGAAGGAAATCGAATTTTTATCACTTTCCATAGTGAACTGTAAATTCAATGCATTGTTCTGCAAATAGGCTAGAAACAATTCAAGGAGATCTACCGGACCCTTCCAAATCAACAAAATATCGTCGATGTAACGACCAAAATAATGTATATGCTCTCTGAAGGGGTTCCGATCTCCATAGACGTGGGACAGCTCCCACCAACCCAAATATAGGTTGGCATAGGAAGGGGCAAACTTGGCCCCCATTGCTGTCCCACACCTCTGGAGATAGAAATCCCCCTCAAAAATAAAGTAATTGTGGGTCAACAAGTATTCAATGGAGACCTCAATGAATTGCTTCAAAGCAATATCATATGTGGAAAATGTATCCAAAAAGAACTTTATGGCCAATAGACCTTTGTCATGAGGGATACAAGTATACAAAGAGACCACGTCGATAGTATCAAAAACAAAGTCTTCCTGCCAATCTAGGCTTTCAATCTGAGTAATAACATCAGACGTGTCCCTAATGTAACTCATAAGACTCAGGACTAAAGGTTGCAAATACCCATCAATAAATTGGGAAAGAGGCTCATTCAAAGAGCCTATCCCAGCCACTATGGGTCTACCAGGTGGACGGGTGGCATGTTTGTGGACTTTTGGAAGATAATGGAAAATAGCCGAGACTGGGTGCTCAGTGTACAGAAAATCAAAATTCGCTTGTTTGATAATACCATCATTTAAAGCCTGCTCCAAAATAGTCTTTAGAGCTGATTTATAAAAAAAACACAGGATTACTTTTAAGTTTCTCATACACTGAATCATCCAGTAACTGTCTATAAGCCTCATCCAAATAGTCCTGGCGATTAAGAACCACCACTTTGCCACCTTTGTCTGAGTTACGAATGACAAGCTCCTGATTGCTTTTTAATTCTTGAATAGATAGAAATTGTGCCTTAGATAGATTATCTCTGTGATGTCTTTTTTCAAATTCACATGAACTTCGTTTTTCAATTCAAGTTCGACTGTTTTCTGAAAAACTTCTATGGAATTGGATCTAGATTTTACTGGATAAAATTTAGATTTACCTTTTAATTTGGTAATATCCTGTGTATTCCCAATATTAAGTGGGTTTATCTCCAGATTATCTCTATCCAATTCCATAAGATCCAAAATGGAACATTCTTCAGAAAAATCATGACCAATTTTAGTAGATACTGGCCTCTCCCCAACCACCTCATCCTGTACAGTATTAGTGACTCCCAAGAAATGTTTCTTGAGAACAAGCGACCTCACGAATTTGTTAAGGTCAATAACTGTATTAAAAAGATTAAAATGTGTAGTGGGGGAGAAACCAAGGCCTAAAGACAAAACCTCAATCTGTGTCTTAGATAGAACAAAGGAAGACAGGTTAATAACATTCTCAACATTCATGCATATTTATGGAATGGTGTGGCTCTCTTCCTCTGTGGATACTGCCTGGGCTTGGGTGCTTGATCCTGACTTTGATTTGCAAGATTTCCCTCGTCCCCCTCTGCATATTTTTTTCGACAGACGGTGGATTGTTGATGGCCCTTCCCGTTTTTTGACTGTGACACTGTGTGAGATTCAAGTGCAAAAGATGTAACTTCCTCAGTACCGGGGGCAGTATCACCAGATGTTTCAATGTCAGAGGAGTCATAGTCATATTCAGTGTCAGTATCTGCAAATCTCACTTTCCTGTTCTCAGAACCCCGACCTTTATAGGTGCTCCTATATCTCCGTCTAGTATTGGTCACAGTCCATTTATACACTTTGTTTAACTCATAATCCTGTTTGTCTCACATGATCTTTTGTTTTTTGAAATTCCAAAGGTTGTTTTTAAACTCAGTGATAACCTTCTGCAATTTAGTATCATATTTAGCAAAATCTGGATTATCACTAAGAGGACGTAAAAAAGACTGCAATTTCTGTTTTTCATCACCCAATTCCTGACGTAAAGATTTCTTAAATTCAATTAGTAGATCAATAAGTGCTAAAGAGCACTCTGTAAGAATAAAGTTCCATTTATCAATGAAGGTCTGATCTGACACCTGAAAGGAGGGAAACTTTCTAATACGGAGGCCACGTGGAATACGTTGTGCCTTTTTATACATCTGAAAACTTTTGATATCCATTTCAATTCTTGTATCTTTTTTCAACAGTGTATCCATTTTGAAAAAGAGGATATCTAAATTAGAATTAGCCTCCTGTTCCATAGTGTCAGAATTAAAAAGATCTTCAGTATCACTAACATCTTCAGCAAATTGCTGTAAGACAAATCCCCCTGCTGCCATGTCTAGCTGAATTAAATTTTCTTAATGTAAAAAGATATACTGGCTCTTGTATGAGACTACAAGCGATAATAATCCTTATTGTGGTGTGGTACTACTTCAATCATTAAGCGTACATGTATGGTTAAAGTGTCTCTGACCGTAATATATAATCTTCTCAAGATTCAAATTAATCACTCTTCAGGGTGTACTACGACTTAGGTTTACACTCAGATGATCTTTAACCATATAAATATAATATAACACACAGTAATACCCGTGCAGCTTACCCTTTCAGTTGATGGAGAAACAAACACTCGCAGCTAGGGAAGCGCTCAGACACAAACAGCGTGTCTAGTTCGATCATGTGACGCTCTTCACGTAGTGTACACACCCTCTTGCTCGACGTCCGTGATGACGTGTCAGTTTCACTCATCTGCTCCGGTGCAAAGGAAAACGGAGCGCTCCATCAACGCCCCCAAGCAAACACAGGATCAGCAAAGTCCAGCGCACCCGGCAGCAAATGAGACTCAACAAGAAATAAATGCCAAGTAGTTACCTGTTTATTATGAACATGTGGAAAAAAAGGCTAATCAAGCCAAAAATGCCAAATAGCGAAATACTCCAATACGTAAGAAAATGACAGCAAAAGACAGGCAGCAGGATAGGGAACAAATTAGGTCAGACGCGTTTCCTTATGTTGCTACATAGTAATCCTCAGTGACCATGTCTGTTACCCATAATTCAGTGCCTTAAATACAGAGCTGTTAATCAATCACAGCAATTAAAGGGCAAATTATTGTATAGCCAATCATGAAAGACAAATAAATATGGGCAGAACATGTCACTGGATTTACAATGTCTTAACAAAAAAAGTATATACTTATAAAATAAATAACGTATACATATAATCAATTTGGCACTATGAGAATATACAAATAATCTGAAAGCAATATACAAATATTATTTGCCTGTAAAAAATGAACAAAAAATAAAAAATAAACATTAGCACAAAAGTATAAACTTGAATATAGTTCTAAATTCACAAAAGATAGTGCCTCATTAAATTTAATATATAAATTCTAATAATATTAAGTCAAAAAGCAAAAAGCAAAGAACCAAATAAAGTGAAAAGTATTTCAATAAAGATAGAAAATGAGAACTCTATTGATCTACAAATAATCTTACATCCCAATCAAAATTTAAACCTGCCGGCACTTTTGTGCCCAACTGAAAAATCCAATATACTTCTCTTTTACTGAGAGCAGTACCTCTATTACCACCTCTTGGGTGTCTAGAGATCAATTGGATTGCTTGGAATGTCAGCAATGAACTATCAGAATTATGGTGTCTTTTGAAAAGCAGGGAGATGGGGGTGGTGGACTCTGGGTCATCAATTGAGCGTAAATGCTCAAGAAAGCGATCCTTTAACGCACGTGTCGTTTGTCCCACATACTGCCTGAAACACCCCCTGCAGGTCAAAAGATATATGACATAACAAGAATTGCATGTCATATGTTCACGAATTATGGGTAACAGACATGGTCACTGAGGATTACTATGTAGCAACATAAGGAAACGCGTCTGACCTAATTTGTTCCCTATCCTGCTGCCTGTCTTTTGCTGTCATTTTCTTACGTGTTGGAGTATTTTGCTATTTGGCATTTTTGGCTTGATTAGCCTTTTTCCACATGTTCATAATAAACAGGTAACTACTTGGCATTTATTTCTTGTTAAGTTTCATTTGCTGCCGGGTGTCGGGTGCGCTGGACTTTGCTGATCCTGTGAATCTGCAATAGGCAAGCAGCTTGGTGTGAAGAAATCAACTGTGGGAGCAATAATTAGAAAATGGAAGACATACAAGACCACTGATAATCTCCCTCGATCTGGGGCTCCACGCAATGATCACAAGAACAGTGAGCAAACATCCCAGAACCACACGGGGGGACCTAGTGAATGACCTGCAGACAGCTGGGACCAACGTAACAAAGGCTACCATCAGTAACACACTACGCCGCCAGGGACTCAGATCCTGCAGTGCCAGACGTGTCCCCCTGCTTAAACCAGTACATGTCCGGTCCTGTCTAAAGTATGCTAGAGAGCATTTGGATGATCCAGAAGCGGACTGGGAGAATGTCATATGGTCCGATGAAACCAAAGTAGAACTGTTTGGTAGAAACACAACTCGTCATGTTTGGAGGAGAGAGAATGCTGAGTTGCAACCAAAGAACACCATACCTACTGTGAAGCATGGGGGTGGCAACAACATGCTTTGGGGCTGTTTCTCTGCAAAGGGAACAGGACGACTGATCCGTGTACATGAAAGAATGAATGGGGCCATGTATCATGAGATTTTGAGTGCAAACCTCCTTCCATCAGCAAGGGCATTGAAGATGAAACGTGGCTGGGTCTTTCAGCATGACAATGATCCCAAACACACCGCCCGGGGCAACGAAGGAGTGGCTTCGTAAGAAGCATTTCAAGGTCCTGGAGTGGCCTAACCAGTCTCCAGATCTCAACCCCATAGAAAACTTTTGGAGGGAGTTGTAAGTCCATGTTGCCCAGCGACAGCCCCAAAACATCACTGCTCTAGAGGAGATCTGCATCCAGGAATGGGCCAACATACCAGCAACAGTGTGTGACAACCTTGTGAAGACTTACAGAAAACGTTTCACCTCTGTCATTGCCAACAAAGGATATATAACAAAGTATTGAGATGAACTTTTGATATTGACCAAATACTTATTTTCCACCATAATTTGCAAATAAATTCTTTCCAAATCAGACAATGTGATTGTCTGGATTTGTTTCTACATTTTGTCTCTCATAGTTGAGGTATACCTATGATGAAAATTACAGGCCTCTCTCATCTTCTTAAGTGTGAGAACTTGCACAATTGGTGGCTGACTAAATACTTTTTTGCCCCACTGTATAGTATGTGCGTATATATATATATATATATATATATATATATATATATATATATATATATATATATATATATATATATATTTAAAATTATGTGTGTGTGTAAATATATATAGATAAATATATATATATTATTTTTTTTTTATATAGATCTATAAATGTATATTTATTTATAATTTTCTAGGGCAAAATGTGATATCAATATTTATTTATATAGTCAGTGCATATCCCAAAACTGGTGAGTACAGGAGGATGTCTTGGGGGGGGGGGGGGCAACAAAAATTCTTGCACCAGGGCCCTTTGTTCATTAGGTCCGCCACTGGGTATATATGTGTAGCCACCAATCAGCAGCTAGTTCCCAGTAATGTATTGCTGCTCCTGACCCTAGCTAGGTATTCTTTTCTACAAAGAATACAAAACAAATTAAGTAAATAAAATAATAGAAATAAATTGGGAAGTGATTTAAAATTGCATGCTCTAAATTACAAATGTTTATAAATGACTTTTTGTTCCTTTAAGACCATAGTTTCATTTCATGGTCATAAAGATCAACTCAATAACCTTGATCACATACTTGGCGACGTGCGCAAAAACCAGCATCGCCATTTTTTCTCAAATCGTGCGATCACAAACCTTGCGCAACAGACAAGTTACGTGAGTAGATTTTTCACGGCGTGCACATTTCTTACTCCCATAGACTAACATGGATGTACGCGTGCAGAATGGATATATTTTACTCCATTTTCAGCTTGTTACACACGGGCAGGCGCAGCAACCCTTGCGCACAGTAAAAAAGCAGTGTAAGTCCCTGAAAGGCTTAAAAAACACCTAACGCATGCGCACTCACATACATTTCAGCTGCACATATCAAACAGTTAAACCTTTCCTGGCCACTTAATTAATCAAACCATTATCCGCCCTCTGAAAGTGTGTCAAACCAATCACAAACATCACAACCTCTCACCTGCAGCCTTAAAACACTTGACAGACAATGCACACCCTGATTGCCCACCATGTTTCCCTTGCAGTCGGTTTGCGTGTTGGTTTATTAATTTCTTTTGGTTTCAATTTTTATGTGTGAATTCAAAATAAAAAAACTACTCTTTATTTTTAACTTACGAGTGCAATATACTGGTGTAAATTACTGGCGTCACCAGAAATGTGTAATTGCGCACATTTGTAAACCTCGCCAGTTTGGCCTACTTACGCTAGTATATTATATGGCAGTGTGTGTTATGTGGTTCACCCGATGTGCAAAGTGAACTTACGGGTGACGTGGGTTTCAGCAGTTGCGCTGAAAATTATGCAACATATGTGACCCAATATGTTTCTTTGTTTTTCCATTGAGTACGATTTTCAAAATCATAGAAGGTTTTATGGAACAATTCCCCAAAATATACAACATTTTGCTAAAGACGTATATTACAAGCTATATAAGGCTCCTTGTGGGAAAAAGTGGTAAGACACAACACACAAGTAATATGCCAAAAACAATGAAGTAAAAACAATTTGACATTACCTGTGTTATTCAAAAGAAGATAATGCAAAAACAAATCCTTTGTTTGAGGTTTGTTTTCTTTGGAAATAATTACAAACCTTATAAACCAAAACACCTTGTTATATTAGTTTTGCCTGCTTATACAAATTGCGCAACCCTGAAAGACAAATATGTATTATATTAAATACAACAGTATACAGGGAGTGCAGAATTATTAGGCAAGTTGTATTTTTGAGGATTAATTTTATTATTGAACAACAACCATGTTCTCAATGAACCCAAAAAACTCATTAATATCAAAGCTGAATAGTTTTGGAAGTAGTTTTTAGTTTGTTTTTAGTTATAGCTATTTTAGGGGGATATCTGTGTATGCAGGTGACTATTACTGTGCATAATTATTAGGCAACTTAACAAAAAACAAATATATACCCATTTCAATTATTTATTTTTACCAGTGAAACCAATATAACATCTCAACATTCACAAATATACATTTCTGACATTCAAAAACAAAAGAAAAACAAATCAGTGACCAATATAGCCACCTTTCTTTGCAAGGACACTCAAAAGCCTGCCATCCATGGATTCTGTCAGTGTTTTGATCTGTTCACCATCAACATTGCGTGCAGCAGCAACCACAGCCTCCCAGACACTGTTCAGAGAGGTGTACTGTTTTCCCTCCTTGTAAATCTCACATTTGATGATAGACCACAGGTTCTCAATGGGGTTCAGATCAGGTGAACAAGGAGCTTTTGCATACAAAGAGAGAAGCGCTCTACCAGGAACGAACAACAGCTCAGTGGCTTGTTCTATGGCGATTTACCACCTGGAAGCAGCTTCTTTTAGACCAGTGTGCTTTTCACAGAAGAAAACTTTCCTGAAGTATATCAGTCTGATCCTGCCAAGTAAGGTCAGTCCAGCCCCGAAATAGCAGGCAATTCTCCTCTGAACAAGGAACATGACAACCCCAGACGATCGTTTCGGCCTCCTATGGGCCTCGTCAGTGAGGTGCAGCCACATTCCTCTAAGCACACTGGGCAAGGAGTCCACGTCTGGTTTCCCCCATCACCCATAGGAAGACTTCCCCAGGGTTATAATAATTTGCATACAAAGAGAGAAGCGCTCTACCAGGAACGAACAACAGCTCAGTGGCTTGTTCTATGGCGATTTACCACCCGGAGGCAGCTTCTTTTAGACCAGTGTGCTTTTCACAGAAGAAAACTTTCCTGAAGTATATCAGTCTGATCCTGCCAAGTAAGGTCAGTCCAGCCCCGAAATACCAGGCAATTCTCCTCTGAACAAGGAACATGACAACCCCAGACGAACAAGGAGGCCATGTCATTAGATTTTCTTCTTTTATACCCTTTCTTGCCAGCCACGCTGTGGAGTACTTGGACGCGTGTGATGGAGCATTTTCCTGCATGAAAATCATGTTTTTCTTGAAGGATGCAGACTTCTTCCTGTACCACTGCTTGAAGAAGGTGTCTTCCAGAAACTGGCAGTAGGACTGGGAGTTGAGCTTGACTCCATCCTCAACCCGAAAAGGCCCCACAAGCTCATCTTTGATGATACCAGCCCAAACCAGTACTCCACCTCCACCTTGCTGGCGTCTGAGTCGGACTGGAGCTCTCTGCCCTTTACCAATCCAGCCACGGGCCCATCCATCTGGCCCATCAAGACTCACTCTCATTTCATCAGTCCATAAAACCTTAGAAAAATCAGTCTTGAGATATTTCTTGGCCCAGTCTTGACGTTTCAGCTTGTGTGTCTTGTTCAGTGGTGGTCGTCTTTCAGCCTTTCTTACCTTGGCCATGTCTCTAAGTATTGCACACCTTGTGCTTTTGGGCACTCCAGTGATGTTGCAGCTCTGAAATATGGCCAAACTGGTGGCAAGTGGCATCTTGGCAGCTGCACGCTTGACTTTTCTCAGTTCATGGGCAGTTATTTTGCGCCTTGGTTTTTCCACACGCTTCTTGCGACCCTGTTGACTATTTTGAATGAAACGCTCATTGTTCGATGATCACGCTTCAGAAGCTTTGCAATTTTAAGAGTGCTGCATCCCTCTGCAAGATATCTCACTATTTTTTACTTTTCTGAGCCTGTCAAGTCCTTCTTTTGACCCATTTTGCCAAAGGAAAGGAAGTTGCCTAATAATTATGCACACCTGATATAGGGTGTTGATGTCATTAGACCACACCCCTTCTCATTACAGAGATGCACATCACCTAATATGCTTAATTGGTAGTAGGCTTTCAAGCCTATACAGCTTGGAGTAAGACAACATGCATAAAGAGGATGATGTGGTCAAAATACTCATTTGCCTAATAATTCTGCAACCCCTGTATATGTATACTGTATAACCTTATTGTGCATAAACAAATATATATATATATACAGGTGGCCCTCGTTTTACAACGGTTCAATTTACACTGTTTCAGAATAACAACCTTTTTTTCCAGTCATGTAACTGCTATTGAAAAGCATTGAGAAGCAGTGCATTTATTAAAATAGCCAGTAGGTGGAGATGTCCGCTTGTGTTGCAGCAAAGCCAAGCAAGCTGAAATGAATCAGTTTAACCAGACCCGAGCTATCAAGCAGATTTCTATAAATCAGTCCAGGTTGGAATGCCTAGAAAGAACCGTTTGCAGAAAAATGCAAGTGAAGTCTGTGTTGTGTGATTATTTTATTAGGTTATAATGCTGTTTAGCAAATGTTTTTGTTAATTTAACTTAGTTTAATTATATATTATGTGTTGTGTGATTATTTTATTAGGTTTATAATGCTGTTTAGCATTTAAAGTCTTCATTTCAAAGCTTTAAAAATAATGTATTAGGTGTTACTTATGACAATTTTGAGAGGGGCCTGGAACCCAACTCCCTCACTTCCAATTGACTTACATTATAAACTGGGTTTCAATTTACAACGGTTTCGATTTACAACCATTCCTTCTGGAACCTAACCCCGGCGTAAACTGAGGGCTACCTGTATATATATATATATATATATATATATATATATATATATATATATATATATATATATATATATATATATATTGTGTGGATTTTACCTATACACCTGTATATGTAATACAGAAGTATAATCTAGTCATTTACCTTTAAAGCACAGAGTTTTTCAACCATTTAAATGACAGAGGCAATATAGGCATTTTTGCTCAGTATTGGTTTCAACATAATTACCCGCTCTTTTTATAGGTCACTAATACATAGTATGTAGAGTTTTTCAACAGGGATTTCTTATACCATATATGGGTACATAAAATAACAATCAATAGACTAAATATAATAATAATATACTAAAAACTGTTAAAAAATAACCATTTATACAAACTAACTGTACCTAAAGAAAAATACGTCTAAATAGATTCATTATGTTGTCCTGATTTTAGGAATATTCCATATGTCTCGTTTGCATTGCACGGAAGCCTTGAGCTCACGATATTGCACTTCCATAGGCTCCAATGGAAGCCTCGTTCTCATGCCATTGCATGGGCAGCAAATGTAAAATATATATGTAAATGAATATATATATATATTTATGAGTTTATATGTGCACACTCGCTTACTTTAACCCCTAAAAACTGCTTTGTGCAGTTATTATTTGGGGGAAAATGCTAAAATATTTTATTTTAATAAAGGCACTACACACTTTACTTTTGGGGCAATAGGTGAACCTTTTTAAAATTAACCAGAAGTCTCACATCTGAGCTCGTGGTAGCAATAACCAGCCACTAGATTATAGCTCCACTTGTAATCTATCCACATAGTCTTATAAACTAGGTGTGTAAGCAGTGGTGGTTCTGTGGGTGTGTACATGGTTACAAAAGCAGACAAATCATTTACCTCGCACCCCTTTTATATTGCTTGGGCAGGGCCGGCTCAAGACATTGTGCTGCCTGGGTCCGAGAATAAAGTGATGCCCCCCCACACACACACACACACACAGTATGTGTGTATGTATACATACTTGCCTTGTGGAGGCACAAAACTTATATCACCTGCCCCATTGACATAAAGCAGAGCATGGTCCCGGCACATCTGCTTTTACTTGTCTCTTAGAAAGGAGATAGTTAACAGAATATGTGCACCACTGTGAGTGTGAAGAGGAGTGCAGCTGACCCTCTCATCAGAGAAGATTCTTTTATACCTACGTTCCATTGGACTTTATTATTATCGGATATTATCATCTTTTATTTATATATATATTTTTATAATATTTGTTTTTATTTCTTGGTATGCAGATTATTGCCACATTAGTTGGTTTAGGCTTGATAGTATTTTTCATCCATATATTGTAGCGTCCCCTATTAGCTACTCCTAGTGAGCTCAACTATTTGATTGATTTATATAAAAAGGAGAGAAAAATCCAATGGGAATGTGCCTGAGTTATACTATTTATAATTATCGTCACCCACCTTTACACAGAGAGAGTCCAAACACATATCATCAAAGGGAAGTTGTTTGCAGCCAGAGCACATTAAGCATAAGACATAAGTAACCAATTATACTCTCAGGGGACCGGGGACTTAACTCCTCCTACCCCTACAGCAGTCCTGTTACTATGCTAGCTTTTGGCTAGGCTCAAGGAACCGGAGTGTCTGTTACTCCAGCTCCTATTTGTACACAGGCAGTTAGTGCCCAAGATGGAGTAAACAGTCCACTCTATGAGTGGTGACATTAGGACTCACCCATCGTGATGTCTTCCAATGTTTCCGGGGACTTCAGCGCCCCAAGAGTTGCGGTGGGAGACCTCTTACCACTACTGCAACTACCACTGCAATTTTCTTCTCCGTTGGCTCTTTACTCCGGCGGTAACAGCTGTGTAGATTCTGGCGTGGTCTTCTATAGGCTCAAGGATTGTTTTCCTAACCTAACAGAAGGAGGTATGCTCCTTACCTTCTTGGGGGCCATGAATGGGTCGCTCTCTGAGGAGATTTTTTTAGATGCCTTCTCACAGTTGTTTTGCCGCCTGGACAGTCAGATGCGGTTGTGGAACTAAAGGGCCCAATCAGATTCAGATAGCATCTGCTGGCCCCTCCCCCCCCGTGGCGGACTTGGCTCCAGTTGCACTTACAATCTTTTTTAACCAACAACTAATGAAACTTTAAAAAATACATCTACATGTTAGTCATGGACTAATCTTTTCTTTGAATGCATCATTCTATCTAGCATGTATTTAGTGTTTAATGTCCCTTTAAGAAGAGTGTGCCTCACAAAGGGATGTTCCCTGTTTTAAGCATTTGAAGGTGATGAATACAAAACAATCATAATTTAAAAAGTTGTATAAAACAGATAAATAAATTATTCAAAGCAAACTATGCAGTAAAATGTAGTATAATTTACTTAAGATTAAAAATCTTAACTATCTAAGACATATAGTAGAAATCATAATAAAACTAAGCTGCATTAAAAAAAAAAAAAAAAAAAAAAAAACATGGTGAAATTTGTTTTTATAAAATATAAATAATAAGTAATATGAGTTTCCTACAATCTCTGCTAGTGACTGAACATGGATGTTCCATGGGAGTGGTTGAAATATCTCTGCCAAGTCTGACATATTCTTTAACATTTTCCCCAGCAGTTCTTGCTGGTTTTTTTAATTATTATTATTATTATTATTATTATTATTATTATTTTTATTATTTTGTTTCTTCTTAAACCAAAAGGTGGCAAGCTTGTGTCAAAATGCCTACATAAAATAGGCAATTGTAAGATACTATGAGCTAGATTTATCATACTACTGGCAGACAGGGGCGTACATCCTCACCCCTGTCTCCTTCATCGCCTCTGGCAGGCAGCAATTCACTGCCAGCATTTATTATTGCACACATGCAGTCATGTGTGCAACCCTGCTCCCTGCTTGTGCGCAGTCATTCAAAATGGGCAGGGGTTGTCAATCTACATGGTTGGAAAAGTCTGAGGAGATTGATATCCCCACATAACAGGTGGAGAATAGGGTTGAGAAGCATAAGTCTGATGACCGCTGCTTCTAAAATCTCGACTGCAAGCTCGCTCGTGCAAACCTGCAACTGATGGGGCTAAGACCCCTTGATAAATCTTGCCCTATATATTCAATTTTGCTTAGTTCTCTTGGTATCCTTTGTGTGCATGTTTCTTTAACCATTTGGCAGTAATGTTTGCAACAATATTTATAGCAATGTTATTAACAGTTGCAAACACATCTGTCATAGAGTGCTAAAGATGTGCACACTCCTAAGCTTCAATTAGCCTACCTGGAATTACTCTTAAAGTGTGCTTGTTGCTCCTTGCTAACTTCACTCTCCCTAGTGAAACTTCTCTTTCCACCAAGCTACAGTACTTTCTATGGAAGAACCTTACAACTTCCAGAGGCCTAGATTTAGAGTTTGGCGGTAGCCGTGAAAACCAGCGTTAGATGCTCCTAACGCTGGTTTTAGGCTACCGCCGGTATTTGGAGTCAGTCAAGAAAGGGTCTAACGCTCACTTTTCAGCCGCAACTTTTCCATACTGCAGATCCCCTTACGTCAATTGCGTATCCTATCTTTTCAATGGGATCTTTCTAACTCCGGTATTTAGAGTCGTGGCTGAAGTGAGCGTTAGAATTCTAACGACAAAACTCCAGCCGCAGAAAAAAGTCAGTAGTTAAGAGCTTTCTGGGCTAACGCCAGTTTATAAAGCTCTTAACTACTGTGCTCTAAAGTACACTAACACACATAAACTACCTATGTACCCCTAAACCGAGGCCCCCCCATATCGCCGACACTCGATTAAATTTTTTTAACCCCTAATCTGCCGACCGCCACCTACGTTATCCTTATGTACCCCTAATCTGCTGCCCCTAACACCGCCGACCCCTATATTATATTTATTAACCCCTAATCTGCCCCCCACAACGTCGCCGCCAGCTACCTACACTTATTAACACCTAATCTGCCGTCCGCACGCCGCCGCCAGCTACATTATAGCTATGTACACCTAATCTGCTGCCCCTAACACCGCCGACCCCTATATTATATTTATTAACCCCTAATCTGCCCCCCACAACGTCGCCTCTACCTGCCTACACTTATTAACCCCTAATCTGCCGAGCGGACCGCACCGCTATTATAATAAAGTTATTAACCCCTAATCCGCCTCACTAACCCTATAATAAATAGTATTAACCCCTAATCTGCCCTCCCTAACATCGCCGACACCTAACTTCAAACATTAACCCCTAATCTGCCGACTGGAGCTCACCGCTATTCTAATAAATGTATTAACCCCTAAAGCTAAGTCTAACCCTAACACTAACACCCCCCTAAATTAAATATAATTTAAATCTAACGAAATTAATTAACTCTTATTAAATAAATTATTCCTATTTAAAGCTAAATACTTACCTGTAAAATAAATCCTAATATAGCTACAATATAAATTATATTTATATTATAGCTATTTTAGGATTAATATTTATTTTACAGGTAACTTTGTATTTATTTTAACCAGGTACAATAGCTATTAAATAGTTAAGAACTATTTAATAGCTAAAATAGTTAAAATAATTACAAATTTACCTGTAAAATAAATCCTAACCTAAGTTACAATTAAACCTAACACTACACTATCAATAAATTAATTAAATAAAATACCTACAATTACCTACAATTAAACCTAACACTACACTATCAATAAATTATTTAAATACAATATCTACAAATAACTACAATTAAATAAACTAACTAAAGTACAAAAAATAAAAAAGAACTAAATTACAAAAAATAAAAAAATATTTACAAACATAAGAAAAATATTATAACAATTTTAAACTAATTACACCTACTCTAAGCCCCCTAATAAAATAACAAAGCCCCCCAAAATAAAAAATGCCCTACCCTATTCTAAATTAAAAAAGTTCAAAGCTCTTTTACCTTACCAGCCCTGAACAGGGCTCTTTGCGGGGCATGCCCCAAGAAATTCAGCTCTTTTTCCTGTAAAAAAACACATACAATACGCCCCCCCCCCCAACATTACAACCCACCACCCACATACCCCTAATCTAACCCAAACCCCCCTTAAATAAACCTAACACTAAGCCCCTGAAGATCTTCCTACCTTGTCTTCACCTCACCGGGTATCACACCGATCCGTCCTGGCTCCGATATCTTCATCCAACCCAAGCGGGGGCTAGACATCCATCATCCGACGGCTGAAGAAGTCCAGAAGAGGGTCCAAAGTCTTCATGCTATCCGGGAAGAAGAGCAGATCCGGACCGGCAACCATCTTCTTCCAAGCGGCATCTTCTATCTTCATCCGATGAGGACCGGCTCCATCATGAAGACCTCCAGCGCGGACCCATCATCTTCCGACGACGACTTCCCAACGAATGACGGTTCCTTTAAGGGACGTCATCCAAGATGGCGTCCCTCGAATTCCGATTGGCTGATAGGATTCTATCAGCCAATCGGAATTAAGGTTGGAAAATTCTGATTGGCTGATGGAATCAGCCAATCAGAATCAAGTTCAATCCGATTGGCTGATCCGATCAGCCAATCAAATTGAGCTCGCATTCTATTGGCTGATCGGAACAGCCAATAGAATGCGAGCTCAATCTGATTGGCTGATCGGATCAGCCAATCGGATTGAACTTGATTCTGATTGGCTGATTCCATCAGCCAATCAGAATTTTCCTACCTTAATTCCGATTGGCTGATAGAATCCTATCAGCCAATCGGAATTCGAGGGACGCCATCTTGGATGACGTCCCTTAAAGGAACCGTCATTCGTCGGGAAGTCGTCGTCGCAAGAAGATGGGTCCGTGCTGGAGGTCTTCACGATGGAGCCGGTCCTCATCGGATGAAGATAGAAGATGCCGCTTGGAAGAAGATGGTTACCGGTCCGGATCTACTCTTCTTCCCGGATAGGATGAAGACTTTGGACCCTCTTCTGGACTTCTTCAGCAGTCGGATGATGGATGTCTAGCCCCCGCTTGGGTTGGATGAAGATATCAGAGCCAGGACGGATCGGTGTGATACCCGGTGAGGTGAAGACAAGGTAGGAAGATCTTCAGGGGCTTAGTGTTAGGTTTATTTAAGGGGGGTTTGGGTTAGATTAGGGGTATGTGGGTGGTGGGTTGTAATGTTGGGGGGGGGTATTGTATGTGTTTTTTTACAGGAAAAAGAGCTGAATTTCTTGGGGCATGCCCCGCAAAGAGCCCTGTTCAGGGCTGGTAAGGTAAAAGAGCTTTGAACTTTTGTAATTTAGAATAGGGTAGGGCATTTTTTATTTTGGGGGGCTTTGTTATTTTATTAGGGGGCTTAGAGTAGGTGTAATTAGTTTAAAATTGTTGTAATATTTTTCTTATGTTTGTAAATATTTTTTTATTTTTTGTAACTTAGTTCTTTTTTATTTTTTGTACTTTAGTTAGTTTATTTAATTGTATTTATTTGTAGATATTGTATTTAATTCATTTATTGATAGTGTAGTGTTAGGTGTAATTGTAGGTATTTTATTTAATTTATTTATTGATAGTGTAGTGTTCGGTTTAATTGTAACTTAGGTTAGGATTTATTTTACAGGTAAATTTGTAATTATTTTAACTATTTTAGCTATTAAATAGTTCTTAACTATTTAATAGCTATTGTACCTGGTTAAAATAAATACAAAGTTACCTGTAAAATAAATATTAATCCTAAAATAGCTATAATATAATTATAATTTATATTGTAGCTATATTAGGATTTATTTTACAGGTAAGTATTTAGCTTTAAATAGGAATAATTTATTTAATAAGAGTTAATTAATTTCGTTAGATTTAAATTATATTTACATTAGGGGGGTGTTAGTGTTAGACTTAGCTTTAGGGGTTAATACATTTATTAGAATAGCGGTGAGCTCCAGTCGGCAGATTAGGGGTTAATGTTTGAAGTTAGGTGTCGGCGATGTTAGGGAGGGCAGATTAGGGGTTAATACTATTTATTATAGGGTTAGTGAGGCGGATTAGGGGTTAATAACTTTATTATAATAGCGGTGCGGTCCGCTCGGCAGATTAGGGGTTAATAAGTGTAGGCAGGTGGAGGCGACGTTGTGGGGGGCAGATTAGGGGTTAATAAATATAATATAGGGGTCAGCGGTGTTAGGGGCAGCAGATTAGGGGTACATAGGGATAATGTAAGTAGCGGCGGTTTACGGAGCGGCAGATTAGGGGTTAATAATAATATGCAGGGGTCAGCGATAGCGGGGGCGGCAGATTAGGGGTTAATAAGTGTAAGGTTAGGGGTGTTTAGACTCTGGGTACATGCTAGAGTGTTAGGTGCAGACGTAGGAACTGTTTCCCCATAGACAACAATGGGGCTGCGTTAGGAGCTGAACGCGGCTTTTTTGCAGGTGTTAGGTTTTTTTTCAGCTCAAACAGCCCCATTGTTTTCTATGGGGGAATCGTGCACGAGCACGTTTTTGAGGCTGGCTGCGTCCGTAAGCAACTCTGGTATTGAGAGTTGAAGTTGCGTTAAATATGCTCTACGCTCCTTTTTTGGAACCTAACGCAGCCATTCTGTGGACTCTCAATACCAGAGTTATTTTAAAGGTGCGGCCAGAAAAAAGCCAGCGTTAGCTACGCGGGTTGTTACCGACAAAACTCTAAATCTAGCCGAGAGAAAGGCCATTTTAAATCATTCCAGAGAGGAGCCTCTGCAAGTGTTAGTCTGTTTTTTCACATCTGATACTGCAAACTTTTGATAATTGCTAGGACCATAGTGTGACATGGAAATCATGTGAAAATATGAAGGGACAAAAAAGTTTTGGTTAAACAGTAGTAAACAAATGAACCAATACTTAAAACTTTTTAAAAGGGAGACTAAAGTCAAAATAAAGTTTCATGAATGAATCAGTTTTTAGAGATTTCCAATTAACTTCCATTATCAAATGTTGCACAGGCTTTCTGTATACATACTTTCTACAGCACTAGCTCCTACTAGGCATGTGCACAAGTTCACAGGGTACATGTATATACTAGTCTTTGATTGGCTAATGTCTGCCACATGATACAGGGAGCTGGAAAATGGGAGGAAAAAATAAATTTGACAAATAAAAATGCTTATTCGAAACTCAGATGTTATTGCATTGTCTTTTTTATTATGCACTTGTTACTTATGTCATTACTGTATTTAGTGGCTCTTTAAAAAAGCATAAGCAGCATAACGATCTAATTTTAAATTCTGCAAAAATCTACAAATCAGTTTAATTTGTAAATTCTGAAAATCACCAAAAAATGATATCTAAGAGCAATATCACAACATGTTCCTGAAGAACTGTTAACAGGTCCACATAGAATTATTAAAACTGGAATCACTGATAGTCTCAAAACTACTCAGCTGTTACAATTCCAGTTTTCAAGGTTTGTAGAAAATGGAAATTGTACCATATTATCCATATACAACTCCCAAATCATATGCAATTTTACTATATGGTTCATAAAATAGTAACTTGAAAACAAGATTTAGAATGTCAATCAAAACTATGGCTAAATACAAACATTACTAATTCCCATCCGCACACTTATTTTCCTACTTGACAAAAAGACAGATACAGAGCCTTGCAATCTCACTGCAGACAATATTCAAATACCTACACATATATACAGTATTGTCCAGAAAATCTGACACCCAACACCATATTAGAGTAGCTGTGTTCCATTTAATGTTGTAGATTAATTATGCCAATGGTGCTAATGTTAAAGGGACACTAAACCTTGTGAAACTGTCACTTTATGAGAATTATTTTACCTGTTCCTAACAGGCCTCGGCAGAGTATAACATGTTTTTCAACCTAGGAAACTCTGTATTTAAACAAGTAATCTAATTTAAAAATGCATATTATTCTCAGGGCTAACTACTCTGATTGCATCATGTTATGCAGAATATATGTATTTAATGTCCAATGCACTGGGGCTTTAACATACATGATGCATTTATAGTGACATAGGCATTACCATTTTAACAACTGCAGAATGACCTGGTGATAAACCCTGGTTGAAAGATTCGGTTAATACTTGAGAATTAACAATGGGGACGCTGAAATTGACTACTGACTGCAGTACACATTGCATTACTATTGATATTCTGTACAAACTCTATTTCTCTAGTATCATGTACTCCCCCTCACAGTTTTATAGGCTCCATATATTGTTATTGCTGGGCGCCATGCACAACGCGTGAGTGTTAATCTGTGCTTCAAAAGTTGGAGTGGATGTAATGTATGTGTTCTCCCAGATAGCGTTTCTGAAGATTATTTTTGCATGTGCATTGGTCTTGGAATGTCCAGTAATAACTACAGGGAGATGATTGGTTGGAGCCACTACCCCAAGAAATGTAAGGAGCACTGAGGGAGTAACCACCATAGCACTGGCTGTGGGAAGTCTATTGACACGAGGAATGGCTCAGCACTTACTGCCAAATATCAAGGTGCACGCTGCCAGGATCCTTATGTCACGTGTCTTGTGGTGCTGCTGCTTTTTGATTCACGGAAGTCTATTGACAACAGAAGAACATTAACAGAAGATGAGGGTGTATTTCTGCACATTGAACTACTGTATTTTTAGTGACAAGGTCAGTTTGTTCAGCTTTCCCTGCTTGTTACATCAGCATAGCTAAGTGTCTGGTAACTGCCTATTATGTATCTAATAACTCGGTTGTATATTTATGTTTCAATCTGTTAACATTAAGTGCTCACTAATTGTCTCTTAATAAACCTTAACTTCTCCAGATAGCATCCAAACAACAATAATGCCTTTTGGAGATTTTTAATAATGAGTAATATTTAAAGTCAGATTTTTTTTTAAATAAAATCATGTGGATGCTTTTTTTAAAAAAAATCATATGGATTGGAATAGGATATGGTTAGGTCCAGGGTTGAATAGCTAAAGTCTCTCTAATAAATTATGCATTATATCACTCCAAAACAACGAAAATGGTTTGATGGACTATAATAATATTGTGTAAATAATCCGCCTATAGGAAAACCCGGTTGCCAAGGATGGGATCTACTCCCTCTATTTCTCAACACACTTGTATTTGAAAACTTATTAAAGGGACATTAAACCCCCAAAAAATCTTTCATGATTCAGCTAGAGAATAAAATTTTAAACAACTGTCTAATTTACTTCTATTATCTAATTTGCTTAATTCTCTTGATATTCTTTCCTGAAAAGCATATGTAGATAGGCTCAGTAGCTGCTGATTGGTGGCTGCACATAGATGCCACATGTGATTGACTCGCCCATGTGCATTGCTATTTCTTCAGCAAAGGATATCGAAAGGATATCCAAATTCTATAAAAATAAGTAAATTGGAGTGTGGTTTAAAATTGCATTCTCTGTCTGAATCATGAAAGAAAAAAAAATGGGTTTAATGTCCCTTTAAATTTTTGCACAATATATGACTATGTTTTCTCTCAGATATGCAATGATTTTTAGGGCAGGTGGAATAATCTTACACCTGGTGAGGATTCGGAAATGATCTTCTTTTCCGTATGAACCCAGCTCTGCCAGTCCTACTTACAAATATTTAGCTGGGTTTGTTATTTCTGTTTCAGAATATAAAGGAAAGCTTGTCTGCAACACTTTCTTGGTGCTAAAGGATTCTTTCCTATTTGCTTTAGTAGGTAGGTTCATAATACATCATTTTCCCTAAACTATTTTATTAGTGCAACATTTCAGGGACAGAATGGAAGATTTCCCAAAAGCGACTAATGAAATGGCTATATTCTGTATGCACTTTATACTGTACTGTAAATGTGTTGTAAGAAAAGCAGAATACATATTTCATGCAACATTTTAATAAAAGGAACTTAATAAGAAATTGGCATCGACAGAAATGAATTCTGTGGATGCCATTTTTTTATTATATTCCTTTTACAAATAGGAGAATGATTCACTGTTAAAACATTTTTTATTTGTGTTGATTTTCAATGCAATTACTGTGCTCAGTTCAGGACATTGCGTAAAATATCCGGCAACACAAGGAATGTATAGAATACTATTTTATGTCACTATCATCTCATATGCTGTTAACTGAAGCGTTAATAAATTGTATATATATATATATTATTTTTTTAAATATTGCATTTATTTCAATTCAATTGTGAATCCATATAGGTACTATTTTTATTGAAAATTGCTCTTGAACAACAGTATTGCACATATCTGGCAAATCCATACGTGTTGGCTAAGCTTTCATTACAATGTATGCTTATATGGTCATAAAGAGGGATTGCACATTGTTGTTAGAAATTATAATATATATACATTTTTATTCCAAACTAATAAATAAAGATTTTACACGAAATTAGCATTGAGCATATCTTGTTCCACACATCAGTACATATGCATCCAGAGAAGGAAAACGTATTTAATTGAATTGAGTATCTAACAAATAATTAAATGTAATATATTGCTCGAAATCCCAAATTCTAGATCTGTGGAGCCAGAAAGTGTTTGAAATATATATATAAAATAAGAAAATTTGAAAAGAGTTCCAGAGAAAGTGATGCCTAAATAGCACTCTGTACCAGACTTGTGTGAGGCTGGCAATTAGTTTAAAACATAACTTTTATTGAAAGTTTAAAAATTAAAAATGGTAGTAAATTTAATATAATTGAGAGTGAAATGCTGTTTGTCCTCACTGAAGGGTTATCTCTTGGCTGTTATGTGAATGGCCTTATGAATGTTAGGTTATTCAAGAGATTAACACTAACAACTGGTATTTATATAGCTCAAATGCTGATATTCACAAGTTATTGTGTTATTTGAATCAACTCAGACCACACGGATCATTTGTGATCAAGGTGAATAAATATTCCCTTGGTTGTATGGTAGCTTAATGTAAAGTTTAATGTAAAGTTAAATCAACCGTGTAGTATTCACATAGGTTAATATTTTGGCAGCTAATAATATGCATATAGTTGTTTACCGGACTGCTTTATATTGGCAGTTAGCAGTATGGGCATACACACAATACAGGGATATGAGGGAATTAATAGTGATTATTTCAAGCGGCTATAGAACTGCATCTCATGGATTTGACATATTAGTGGTTACTATTGAGTCCCTATTGTTTGGATACAACTGCTTTATAACTATGATTATTGGTAAGCCATTTCCAACAACCATATTTCTGCTGGTATCACTTTATGCAATCTTTAGTATTCTCTTAGGTATTCTTCTCCCTCTCACCAATATAGCCAACCCCAGGGTGCTAGCAAAGAGCCATCCAAAAAAACTACAGGTGCAGCCTGCTGATATATCTTTATCTATCTATCTATCTATCTATCTATCTATCTATATCTATCTATTTATATGAACAAACATATTTATAAATACATAAGTACAAACATGCAGTACATAAATGTACTCATTCATCTTTTAGAAATTGATCTATATACACACACACTATATATATATATATATATATATATATATATATATATATATATATATATATATATATATATATACATACATAAATCAGTAAGTAAAGCTAAGATATTTAAAGATGAATCAGTGACAAAAAAAAATAAATATTTAAAATTGCAAATTTAGAATGAACATTTTTACTGTTCACAGAGCAGTTATTTTTTAGAAAATGCCTAGGCAAAAGGGAAATGAATGAGTTAAGAATAAAACTGGGTGTGGCTATCAAAGGAAAAAAACAGTTTCCCCTTTATCTGCCTCTCTTTCATCTGCTCACACTGACTTGGTTTTCTAGCAGAGAATTTAACTTCATTGTCATTCTTAGTGTTTCCATCATATTTGTTAATAAGAGTCATGGCCGGGGTAGCTGATTTCTTGTGCACAGCTGCAGCCTCAGGTAATGTGCAGCTTGTGAGATGGTTGCTGGAGAATGGAGCAGATCCAAATGGCACCAACTCATATGGGAGGACAGCAATACAAGTAAGTAGATAAAACGAGGGGGATTAATAGATCATCCATTTATTTATTTATTTATTTTTTTCTTTCTTTTTTTCTTTCTTTCTCTTCTTTTACTCAATGACCAATATTTTTTTTTCACATATTAGAGCAATATTAAATAAATATGTAGAATAGATAAAGTGCTATTAGTTTTTACTGGTTTGAACACTACAGATTTTTATTCGGGAGGGGAATTCATTTCATTTTGTTGCAAACACTGTAGATTGGGGGGAGGGGGTACATGTCTGCTTATGTGGGTACAGTCAGTGGGATTTAATCTAATACACACATTATTGCAAAATTAACTTTTAAATAGCTTTACATTTCATTTATCTGCTCTATCACCGTTTATAAAGTTATTTTTTTATGTATATACTTTATAATGATTCGTTTGTTTTTCACTTAGAGGGAAATATATATCATTCAAACTGAATAATCATTGGGTTCCTTAAATTATTCATATTAAACTACAATAAACATACAGATATTTATAATATTATTACAAAGTGTTCAATTACAGAGACAGCAATAAATGTAATCCTTCACTGGTAACTATAGGTTAATATCGCTTGTGCCTATACATTTTTTTATTGTTTACAGTTATTGAGTGATTGAATAATATACTCTTCACCAAATGAAAGTAGCGCATTTTGTATTTAAGAAATGTGGGGAAATTTATTTTTTTATTAATATCCAAGAGAATCTACAATTTTCTTAGCTAATTTTAATGCTGTAACCTTCTGTTTCAACAATCGCTCTGTGTTGTACATATAAAGTAAATTAGATATCACTAAAAGTATATGGAATAAAAAAGACAAAACCCATGTTGCTTAAATCAAATTAAATCACTAATTGATGAATAATAACGTGATACATACATTGCTCATCAAAATAAGTATTCAGTATTGTTTATTTTGATTTTATTAGGGTGCATCTATAAAACTCTATTTGATTAGCATAAACTACTATAAAAGTAAATATCATCTGAGCCTGTGATATCTGAATATACTCACTGGTAATATACAGCTCTATTAGCACTGCGTTGTTATAGAAGTAGCAGTACCCTGAAAAGAGGATTATGGGATCTTCTTCCTAAACTCAGGATATAATAGTTGTATAAATACATAGTGCTGTAATTTATTTGAATTGTCCAGTAAAGTTGTTTTCTAGGACAATAGTCCCTCAGAAGGCTTCTGGTACAGCTGTATATATATTAATATGGGAAGAGACATATGCAAAACATTTTCTGGGATATGATTCATTTAGCATTCTGAACACTCTTATGTGGTTAAAGGGGCAGTCTAGTCAAAAGTAAACTTTCGTAATTAAGACAGGGCATGCAATTTTAACCAACTTTCCAGTGTATTTTATATATATTTTTATGTAACCTCATACAAGATACTGGGCAATCATTTTGGTGACAATGAAGACTATATATGGCCTGAGACGTTTGTGGCACTAGTCCAAGTACAATAATATGACAAGTAGAGCTTCATCATTAGATCCTATCCTCATTTTAGCGGTTAATACTCCTACACCACCGAATCTATTGATATTCTGAGAATGAAACATTATATATATATATATATATATATATATATATATATATTTATATATATATATATATATATATATATATATATATATTTATATTTATATATATATATATATTTATATATATATATATATATATATTTATATATATATATATATATATATATATATATATATATATATATATATATATATATATATATATATATATATATATATATATATATATATATATATATATATATATATATAAAACTAACTTGCTGCAGTAACCCTTACTCCTTCAATAAAATGTGTGCATATACTTCCAGAATACACACTGTGGGGTGAGCACCGCTAATAACTTAGTAGTAGTTAATACAAGTTTCCCCAAATAGATCATTTTGACTTGATACATCTCTGGGTTTTGCCAGTCACAATATATTATTTACCATCAGTCTAGTGTTATACACAGTATTTTTATCCTTCCTAAATTGTCCTCTCTCCACGTTACCGGGAGTCCAAGAGTGGCCCCATAGAACTTGGAAGGAGTAATGTTGAGATTTACTTTAAAAAGGAGTCTCTCTCCTGAGCGTTGTTTCTAAATCCCCAGGGCATCTTGTCATCATTGTTATAAGGACTGATGGAAGGAACATGCTCCTTTTCTCTACTTTTTTTTAAAATTGTTTTTAAGGTAACTTGAAAATTATGAGGTTATCACGCTGAAAATATTAGATCTGTCTTGTTTCTTTATGTAAACTATATTATTGTGTATACCTCGTTTTATGTCATCTGTTTTGTGAATCTTATTAACCTTGATAAAAAAGTATACAAGCACACACACACACTTCAATTAATCAAAGCTAATACGGTTTTTTGTTTGTAGTTTACCAATCGAACATATTTTTTCATTTGTATTCCAATCTTATGTCATGTTTCCTTAATATAATATTTAGCAAACATATGAACTAGATCTCTAGCTCATTGCTCTTGTATTGCATTTGCCTACAGGTGATGATGATGGGGAGTCCAAGGATTGCAGAGCTCCTTGTTAGTTTTTCTGCTAATCCCAACCGTTCTGACCCGACTACTGGACAAACTGCAGTCCATGATGCTGCTATAGGAGGGTTCCTGGATACACTTGTAGTTCTGCTGAGAGCTGGGGGACAGCTCTATGAGCCCAAAGACCACTATGGGAATCTACCGATAGACCTGGTGTCTGCAGAAGATGTAAAAGCTCTACAAGCTATAGGATTTGTAATGCAACTTTAATATCATACTAATTAAATGCGATTATATCCTGGTGGTAGAGTTTGATTTTTTTTTTTATCTTAAATTGTGTTATAATGATAACAGAGGTGTCATTATGCACCCATAGTGAGCCCACCTATAATAGAATCCTAAATTACCTGTCTGATGAATATCTCCAAATCTATTCTTCATTTTCAACATGGGTTGTAAAGTCATTTCTTAAACGGACAGTCAAGTCACAATTAAACATTCATGATTCAGATTGGGCATGCAATCTTTTAACAATTTTCCAATTTACTTTTATCATCAAATTTGCTTTGTTCTCTTGGGATTCTTTGTTGAAAGATAAAACTAAAAAGATTAATGAATGATTTCTAAGCCATTCTAGGCCGCCTTTTATCTCGCTGCATTTTGACAGTTTTTCACGTTAGACATTGCTAGTTCACATGTGCTGTGGAGTTATTTAGGAGTCAGCACTGACTGCCTAAAAGTCAAGTCTGTCAAATAACTGAGATAGGGGGCAGTCTGCAGAATCTTAGATACAAGTTTATCACAGAGTTAAAAAGTGTATTAATACAACAGTGTAGGTTATGCAAAACTGGGAAATGGGTAAGAAAAGGATTATCTATCTTTTTAACCAATACAATATTTCAAGTAAACTGTCCCTTTAACCCCTTGACAGGATTATAGAAAATATTTCTAAGAAGAGGCAAGATAGCTACAAAATTGTATATGTATTTGGAATTTATTAGAATTTTATATCAATGTTATTGATTTCCAAGGGTGTAAAACAATATACAGAATTTTTACAAACCAAACTTTCATACTTCCAATAGTATATAACAGATTAATTTTTTCCAAAAACAGTAAGGGCTAGATTACAAGAACCGCTAATGTCTGAGCCCTAGCCATATCGAATTGTTCCGCAAGTGAAAGACCACTCAATTTGAAAGTAAACACGATTGCGAGAGCTCAATCGCATTTTATGTTAATCTGGGTTAGCGTGTCTGAAAACCTCCAGTAAAGGGTAGTGAGTTGAAAAAAATTGCACTTTATATATAGCACACAGAGGAAGTCCAGCACTCACTTACAAAAGATTAAAAGCAAAAATGGAAGAGTTAGTTATCGCATCTGGCCAAATGGGACAAGCCCAGGTACCACATCAAGGTCTCTCCCAGAACCTGGGACCCTAAACAGCCAAACAATGCAAGCTCTCAATCAAACAAACTAGGAACAAGTGAAGGGTACACATACTTATGTAATCATCCTAGAAACATACAAAACACGGAAGGAGACTGCACTCTCAGACTGGAATGTGTACACATCCCATGACCATGCAACATGCACAGCCCTGGGTGCTCAATAGCACTCTCAAGAAACTGCACAATCCCCAGAGTCTCAGGCAGTTAACCCCAGACAGGTCTGAGTGCAAGACCCATAGGGAAAACAAATTAATACAGCACATAGAGGAAGTGCAGCAATCACTTACAAGCACTCAGCTATGATTAAAAGCAAAAATGGAAGGGTTAGTTACCGCATCTGGCCAAATAGGACAAGCCCAGGTATCACATCAAGGTCTCTCCGAAAACCTGGGTCCCTAAAAAGCCAAACAATGCAAGCTCTCAATCAAACTACCTGGGAACAAGTGAAGTGTGCACAGACTTATGTAATCACCCTAGACATAAAAAACACGGAAGGGGACTGCACTCTCAGACTAGACTGGGTACACATCCCATGACCCTGCAACATGCACAGCCCTGGGTGCTCAATAGCACTCTCAGAAAGCTGCACTGTCCCCAGAGTTTTAGGCAGTCAACCCCAGACAGGTCTGGGTGCAAGGCCCATAGGGAAAATTAAAAAACAAATTAATACAGCAAACAGAGGAAGTCCAGCACTCACTTACAAGCACTCTGCTAAGATTAAAAGCAAACATGGAAGAGTTAGTTACCGCATCTGGCCAAATAGGACAAGCTCAAGTACCACGACAATGTCGCTCCCAAAAAATGGGTCCCTAAACAGCCAAACAATGCAAGCTCATAATCAAACTAAATGGGAACAAGTGAAGGGTGCACTGACTTATGTAATCACCCTAGACACATTCAAAACATGGAAGGGGACTGTCTTAGACTGGACTGGGTACACATCCCATGAGCCTGCAACATGCACAGCCCTGGGTGCTCAATAGCACTCTCAGGAAGCTGCACTGTCCCCAGAGTCTCAGGCAGTTAAACCCAGACAGTCTAGGTGAAAGGCCCATAGGAAAAATTACAAAACAAATTAATACAGCACACAGAGAAAGTCCAGCACTCACAAGCACAAGCTAAGATTAAAATAAAAAATGGAAGGGTTAGTTACTGCTTTTGGACAAATGGGACAAGCTCAGGTACCATGTCAAGGTCTCTCCCAAAACCATTCTGGGCGAATGACCAATAGGGAAAATTACAAAACAAATAAATACAGCACACAGAGGAAGTCCAGCACTCAATTAGAAGCACTCATCTTAGCTCATCTAAATGTTTTCACACCTCTTTGAATGGGATATGATATTTGTTTTCAAATTTCTATATAACCATAGAAGTTCTGATTTTAAGGTTATGTCCTGCAAAAAACAAAACACAACAAATTATTGTACCACTCATTCTTTTACACACAGCTCTGTAAAACCATCTTATGATCATATTTCAAAGAGCTGTGTGTGAGGAATTCAGGTCAGGTGTTTGAAGAGGCTAAGTAAATTCCAGGTAATAGTAAGGAGGGGTGGGGTGTTAGATCCCAGCACAGTTTTACCAAACACAGAAGGGAATACTGCAGAGTAAGTTGCTTTGTGGATGTTTGCAGCCCATAATATTATACTGGAAAAAAGAAGAGTGTGTGTAACACAAGTATCCTATATTAGTCCACAAAGGGAGTTTATGAATGGTGCTGAGTGCCAAAAGTAATGATTGAATATAAATGGAAAAGTAGCAACTATAGCAGCACTCGCTTATAGAGAGTATGGGGAGGTAGGGACCCCTATCATTAAAATATAACTTTTAATAACGATCAAAAAAATATAAAAATCCATAGGAGACGGATAACACAAACAACATATAGTGTTAAAAATGACACAGATGGATACCTACAAACAACAACTCAAATAGTGATGATATCACTGGTAGTTAAATACTGGGATGAATATAGGGCCCCCTAATATTATATATGCGCATATATTAGTCTATTAAGTGGACACTGTCCAAACATGTGAAAGGGGTAAATACCCCAATAGAGGGTGCCTAAATATAGACCCTGAGTTACTGACCTAATCCGAATGTGGAACAATTTTCACACAAATGGATATGTAAAACAGTATGTACAATTCAACCACTAAAATAGAGGGGACACAGTCCTAATTACATATAAAGCAAACAGGCCAGAGAGATATACACAGAGACAAACCCAGTATAGTTAGCCTCATCCGAGTGTGGCACAAATTTCACACACATGGACATTGGACAATACTAATATAACACTAAATAATATTTATGGGAAAAGCCCAACTCAAGTAGTACCAAGTGATTAGTATTATAATTAGGCTAAGTTAACAGATCTATGTGGAACATATTTCACACATAGGGATTGTGTATTGAAGGCAACAGTCGCCTGATGTACATTTTGCCATTGATTTTTCAAAGGCGAACAGGATGTAGGATTACCTACCCTTATATAGCATATAGTGGCCAATCAGAATGGGGAATTGTGTGTACACCCTTATCTTAGCCTATCCAATAAAGTGGTGAACCAATTGGTCCATCCAGTCACATAAACACGTCACGTGATTACAGGGGATGACATCAGTGAGGGGGCATTTATAATGCACGAATCACAGGACATGGGTGTGTTAGATTACACAGTAAACATTGTCAAAGTTTATTGTGAAATGAATCCCATATTTGGTTATCATATAATAAACCACATAATCCTTTTACATGTTATTGATGTTAGCAGTAGTCACAGATCTGTGGCAATGGCACACACCTTATGGCAGTTTTGAATAAATAACACTAGTATGAAAGTTACTCATATAATATATGTGAAACTATACAGCATAGATTGCTGCAAATGTTAGGCAGGTATTATGACTGTAATCAACATACATTAAACGTACGTAAGTATTTATCTGTACATGGGAACATAATGTTATTTAACCAGTGTTTATATATGCATTTAATCAGACATATAAAAAAGTAGCACAATATATTGTTGGAGCCCAATATTGTATAGGGTTTATGATGTTAGTGATATCTGCAAATTATATAAATGCCCAACAGTGTGGTAGTAACATTGGTAGCTTTTCATAGGAAAGCTCCAAAACCATTATTTTCATTCATGCCGTTAGGTGTAATTGAGCCAAAATATCAATCGGCTTTCAGTCTGTAATATCATCTGCTCGATATTACCACCCCATATCCCTGTTTTGATAACTTGCAGGACGGTCAGTTTTACTGACGGTTTGGCGTTATGATGCTTAAGAAAATGTCTGGCTACTGTTGTTAAGGTTTTCCCTTTATTGCTATCCTTAGTGCTATTTTTAATTTTGTTAATATGTTCACCCAGCCGGGTGCGTACCTCTCTTGTTGTGATCCCCACATAGTATTCATTATAGTCACACTGCAAACAGTATATAACATTCTTAGATCTGTAGTTAGCAAAATCGGTAAATTTTTTGATACCTTTTGGGAACGTCTGTATTTCTTTGCGGTTATGCATGTATTTACAGCATGAACAGGACCCTGAGAAAGCTTTTTTCTGGTTCTTACGTGTGAAGGGGCTTCTCACTAATTTGTTACTAATAGTTGGAGCTCTTTTCCAACTAACTTTCACATATTCCTAAACCACATCTCTCAAGTCCTTATCAGTTCTGAGGATATCAAAATATTTATTCAAAATATTTGTGATTTCTTTGCTTTTTTCATTATAAGTAGTTATAAACCTCACTTCCTGATCAAAACCAGTGGTTTTGTTTTTTAGTTACTAGTAGGTTTTCTCTGTTCGTGTGTAGCGCTCTATGGAACCAGGGGTCAAGTCCTACAAAAAAAAGTTTGGGAAGTCACCAAGACTTCCATCCTCCATCAAAATTAATATTGTTTCATATATATATATATATATATATATATATATATATATATATATATATATATATATATATATATATATATATATATATATATATATATATATATATATATATATATATATATATATATATATATATATATATATGGTTAATGAAAGCAAATTAAATCCAATGAAGCGTTGAATGATAGCCTTTGGGCCTGAGACGACTCCTCTGTCACAAAGTCTCACCCACTTAAGGTGCAATAGTTCTATTTCTGCTGAGGGGAGCTAAATAACCCCAGAGCAAGCCACACAGAAATGTAAGCACCATGTGTAATAAAACATAATAAAGATAATTTTCCTAAAAGGGGTGATAACACAGCAGGACCACTGACAGTCTTACATTTAGTGTATTGTAGGAAGTGATACTGTCCATTACTAGAGGATCTCACTATCCCTCTAACCAGACTGTGGTCCACTTCCTCCCACCAACAGCAGCAGTGTTTATTGAAGTGTTTCTGTTCTCTGTCCAGAGGGAACTTAGTTCCTCCTGCAAAAATAATGCAGGAACTCCGTTCCCATGCATTTCTGCACAACTTGATCCCTGTGTGGAACTCTTTTTTTTAATAACCTTACAAGTATAACCTCTGGTTTTAAGTCTGGCTCTTAGCTCTTTAGAACAAGATAGAAGTGGAGCCACTGTGTGTTAAAAGTAGATTCTTTATTGAAAATCCTTTAAATTTGGGACGCATCCCAAACATATAGACAAGCAACTGCTGCTAACATGTTTCAGCCATTGTGGCCATAGTCATAGCATGCAGTATTATTACATAGGTATGGTTAAAACAGGTAAGAAACAACCTGATTGGTTTAACATAAAAGAAAGTAATGCCTATATGCCAATTTTGTAGTTCTATTAACTCATTGTGACCCTAGTAAATACATCATATACGATCTCAAAGTTAACATTAAAAAAACACAAATAACCAGGGGCTGCAGTGAGGATCATAATGTATGCAGGCATCACGATAAAAGAGCAATATATATATTTTGAAGGCATACTCTATTCATCTGATGAAGTGAAGCGAATATGTAACATAAGCCAATATATAAAAAAATACATCTATAAATATAGTATAATACAACAAAGTGACTTAGTAAATGCACGCATATCCAAGTATGCAGGAAGATTGCTCCTAAGACTGTCTTTAGTCATGAAGTGTCTGGCAAAATAAAAGGGACACAATTATATAAGCTATTGCCAAAAAGGCAAAAGTACTAGATGGTACTACAGATAATAATGAGAATCACCCTTCGAAAAATAAACACAATGAAGTGTATAATCATTGGTACATGGTTACATGAATGAATCAGGGATAGTGTATGTATAGGTAGTGTATGCAAGGAGAGGGAAATATTTCTTTAAAGTGATGTTCCTCACTAATTTATTGAGATCTATTATTGTCTGAAACAAGTCAAAGTTAGTGGCTGGTGCAAATCCCAAACCGTAGCCCAATACTTCAGTCTGAGCTTGAGTCAGGGCAACAGAGGAAACATTGATAACATTTTTTATTTGTATTTTGTGTTTGTACGGTTCCCCCTCAATTGGTACCTCTCCTGACTGTGCTGGAGTGTATTGCTCCCTCCCCCTTCTGGTGGACCCTGACCCAAGGGAAAAACCTGTTCTAGCATAGTCTGATCGCTAGATACATTCTTTTGGCCCACAAAACTTGGAACATATTTGGAAACAATGTTTCCCTCATTGTAAGTTGAGGTTTCCCTTGGTCTGGCCCCCAGATTGGGGTTACTGGATGTGTGTTTTAATATCCCTGTTTGTTGTACACTTTGGGGACAAATTTGCGCCACTTCTGTTCTAGCACAGGCCTCATCAGTGTCTGATAATTTACCATATGAGGACCAATCAGTGTCGCTGTCTGAAAATGAGACTGACTTATTTTGTTTATTGTTGTGTCTGCGATAACCCCTTCTTTTATTTTTATTTTTATTCTTGTTATTCTGCTTGTTGTTGTAACCTCGAAAGCATTTTGGCAAAGCGTGAGGTGTTCTGGATTTTCCATTTGAAAACCAGAACACCTCACTGCCTTAATTCAAGATATGATCTTATTAATTTTTGGGAATAGGGTACTATCCTGGGAATTGTGATTATGATAGTGTGGTCCTGGGGTATTCCCTCTCCTTTCATACACTACCTATACATACACTATCCCTGATTAATTCATGTAACCATGTACCAATGATTATACACTTCATTGTGTTTATTTTTCGAAGGGTGATTCTCATTATTATCTGTAGTACCATCTAGTACTTTTGCCTTTTTGGCAATGGCTTATACAATTGTGTCCCTTTTATTTTGCCAGACACTTCAGGACTAAATACAGTCTTAGGAGCAATCTTCCTGCATACTTGGATATGCGTGCATTTACTAAGTCACTTTGTTGTATTATACTATATTTATAGATGTATTTTTTTATATATTGGCTTATGTAACACATATTCGCTTCACTTCATCAGATGAATAGAGTATGCCTTCAAAATATATATATTGCTCTTTTATCGTGATGCCTGCATACATTATGATCCTCACTGCAGCCCCTGGTTATTTGTGTTTTAATGTTAACTTTGAGATCGTATATGATGTATTTACTAGGGTCACAATGAGTTAATGGAACTACAAAATTTGCATATAGGCGTTACTTTCTTTTATGTTAAACCAATCAGGTTGTTTCTTACCTGTTTTAACCATACCTATGTAATAATACTGCATGCTATGACTACGGCCACAATGGGCGAAACATGTTAGCAGCAGTTGCTTGTCTATATGTTTGGGATTTTCAATAAAGAATCTACTTTTAACACACAGTGGCTCCACTTCTATCTTGTTCCTGTTTTAATACCAGCTACGGAACCGCTGTGCCCGCCTGATCGGGTTTGTTGCAGCCAGCCCAGGACCTTTCTCCTCTTCTCTCTCCCCCCCCCCCCCACAAGCACGTCATTCACGACGACAGTGGAGCCTCGTCTTTGAGTGGAGCCAGCGTGCAGACCGCAAACGCCGGGTGATCAGCTGTGGTTCTTGCCGATTGTACCTCGGACCGTGCAGGTCGAAAGTAAGCCCAGCGCCGGAAAGGATCAGCCCCAGAGCATATGAAGCATGCAACACTCGTGAAGGTATTTCCTCAATGGTATGGAGGTAGGGGGGGGGAGTCAAGATACGATGATGTTGAATAAGAGGTCCGGGTAATTAGAATTCATTGAATATACAAGTGTTACAGATTCCTTACAGTGTGCCTATTCTCCTGTGATAACACTGTCTTAGTTCTTTGGAACATAAGAAAAATGTGTTGAGGTCTGAGCAGTTCCTCCTCAGTCTCAGGAATTCCCCGACAGGTATCGCCTTTTTAGTGTGCTACAAATGGCAACTGTTAAACTCAAGTATACAGGGAGTGCAGAATTATTAGGCAAGTTGTATTTTTGAGGATTAATTTTATTATTGAACAACAACTATGTTCTCAATGAACCCAAAAAACTCATTAATATCAAAGCTGAATAGTTTTGGAAGTAGTTTTTAGTTTGTTTTTAGTTATAGCTATTTTAGGGGGATATCTGTGTGTGCAGGTAACTATTACTGTGCATAATTATTAGGCAACTTAACAAAAAACAAATATATACCCATTTCAATTATTTATTTTTACCAGTGAAACCAATATAACATCTCAACATTCACAAATATACATTTCTGACATTCAAAAACAAAACAAAAACAAATCAGTGACCAATATAGCCACCTTTCTTTGCAAGGACACTCAAAAGCCTGCCATCCATGGATTCTGTCAGTGTTTTGATCTGTTCACCATCAACATTGCGTGCAGCAACAACCACAGCCTCCCAGACACTGTTCAGAGAGGTGTACTGTTTTGCCTCCTTGTAAATCTCACATTTGATGATGGACCACAGGTTATCCATGGGGTTCAGATCAGGTGAACAAGGAGGCCATGTCATTAGATTTTCTTCTTTTATACCCTTTCTTGCCAGCCACGCTGTGGAGTACTTGGACGCGTGTGATGGAGCATTGTCCTGCATGAAAATCATGTTTTTCTTGAAGGATGCAGACTTCTTCCTGTACCACTGCTTGAAGAAGGTGTCTTCCAGAAACTGGCAGTAGGACTGGGAGTTGAGCTTGACTCCATACTCAACCTGAAAAGGCCCCACAAGCTCATCTTTGATGATACCAGCCCAAACCAGTACTCCACCTCCACCTTGCTGGCGTCTGAGTCGGACTGGAGCTCTCTGCCCTTTACCAATCCAGCCACGGGCCCATCCATCTGGCCCATCAAGACTCACTCTCATTTCATCAGTCCATAAAACCTTAGAAAAATCAGTCTTGAGATATTTCTTGGCCCAGTCTTGACGTTTCAGCTTGTGTGTCTTGTTCCGTGGTGGTCGTCTTTCAGCCTTTCTTACCTTGGCCATGTCTCTGAGTATTGCACACCTTGTGCTTTTGGGCACTCCAGTGATGTTGCAGCTCTGAAATATGGCCAAACTGGTGGCAAGTGGCATCTTGGCAGCTGCACGCTTGACTTTTCTCAGTTCATGGGCAGTTATTTTGCGCCTTGGTTTTTCCACACGCTTCTTGCGACCCTGTTGACTATTTTGAATGAAACGCTTGATTGTTCGATGATCACGCTTCAGAAGCTTTGCAATTTTAAGAGTGCTGCATCCCTCTGCAAGATATCTCACTATTTTTGACTTTTCTGAGCCTGTCAAGTCCTTCTTTTGACCCATTTTGCCAAAGGAAAGGAAGTTGCCTAATAATTATGCACACCTGATATAGGGTGTTGATGTCATTAGACCACACCCCTTCTCATTACAGAGATGCACATCACCTAATATGCTTAATTGGTAGTAGGCTTTCGAGCCTATACAGCTTGGAGTAAGACAACATGCATAAAGAGGATGATGTGGTCAAAATACTCATTTGCCTAATAATTCTGCACTCCCTGTAGAGTTGGTAGCCGTGGGTTTCCTATAGAGATCTGATTTAATTTGTCCAGTTCTATCTTTTATTAATTTAACATCTAGGAATTCAACTTCATTTGGACTAACAGAGTAAGCCAATTTTAAATTTAAGTCATTGGAGTTCAGAATGTCCAAAAACTCTTTAAAAAATTTTCACTTTCCATAGAATCAACAGGTCATCTACAGTATGTATCACAGCCATAATTTTACATTATCAATATATTTCGTAAGTTGGTCATTGAATACCATTTCCTGTTCCCACCACCCTAGATAGATGTTAGTGTAGGTGGGGGCTCACGAGGAGCCCATGGCTGTTCCCTGAGTTTGTAAAAAGAATCTGTCATTGAAAACAAAGAAATTGTGTTTCAAGACGAATTCAAGAAGTTTAACAATGAAGTTGTTTCTGTCCTGTTTCTCTTGTGCCTCCATATTAAGAAAGAATTGTACAGCTTCACACCCTTTTGTCATGTCTAATAGAGGTATACAAATATTCAACGTCACATGCGATTAGTAGTGTTTCTGTTTCAACAATTATATCCTCTAGTTTACTTAGTACATCCATAGTATCCCTTACGTACGAAGGTAAGGTTAATACTATGGATCTGAGGCTTAAATCAAGGAATTTACTCGCTGGTTCACATAAGCTCTCTATGCTAGAGATGATTGGGCTTCCTAGTGGTTTGTCTTTCTTTTTGTGGATTTTTGGCAATAGATAGAAGGTGGAGATTTTAGCATGTTTAACAGTTAAAAATGTCCATTCTTTTTCTGTAATACAACCTTCTAATTTAGCATGGTTAATAAGATTATTGTACTGATTCATAAATACCATAAGGGGATTAGAAAATAATGGTTTATAACACCGAGATTCCGAGTTTTGTGATAACAGGGGTGCGCTGCTAATGAGCCTTTTTTTTTTTAACGCTCCCTTAAGACAACGCTGGTATTACAGGTTTTTTTAAAACCGGCGTTAGCCGCAAAAAGGTGAGCGTAGAGCAAAATTTAGCTCCACATCTCACCTCAATACCAGCGTTGCTTACGGTAGCGGTAAGCTGGCTAAACATGCTCGTGCACGATTTCCCCATAGGAAACAATGGGGCTGAGCTGGCTGAAAAAAAACCTAACACCTGCAAAGAAGCAGCGTTCAGCTCCTAACACAGCCCCATTGATTCCTATGGGGAAATGAATTTTATGTCTACACGTAACACCCTAACATGAACCCTGAGTCTAAACACCCCTAATTTTACACCTATTAACCCCTAATCTGCCGTCCCCGTCATCGTCGCCACCTGCATTATATTATTAACCCCTAATCTGCCGCTCCGGACACTGCCGCCACCTACATTATCCCTATGAACCCCTAATCTGTTGCCCCCAACATCGCTGAACCCTACATTGTATTTATCAAACCCTAATCTGCCCCCCAACGTTGCTGCAACCTACCTCCACTTATTAACCCCTAATCTGCCGCCGCCAACGTCGCCGCCACTATAATAAAGTTATTAACCCCTAAACCTAGGTCTAACCCTAACACCCCCTAATTTAAATATAATTTAAATAAATCTAAATAAAATAACTACAATTAAATAAATTTTTCCTATTTAAAACTAAATACTTACCTATGAAATAAACCCTAAACTAGCTACAATATAACTAATAGTTACATTGTAGCTAGCTTAGGATTTATATTTATTTTACAGGCAACTTTGTATTTATTTTAACTAGGTAGAATAGTTATTAAATAGTTATTAACTATTTAATAGCTACCTAGTTAAAATAAGTACAAATTTACCTGTAAGATAAATCCTAACCTAAATTACAATTACACCTAACACTACACTATCATTAAATTAATTACATAAACTAACTACAATTAACTACAATTAAATAAAATAAACTAAAGTACGAAAAACAACAAACACTAAATTACAGAAAATAAAAAAATAATTAAAATTTTTTAAACTAATTACACCTAATCTAATCCCCATAATAAAATAAAAAAGCCCCCCAAAATAATAAAATTCCCTACCCTATACTAAATTACAAATAGCACTTAAAAGGGCCTTTTGCGGGGCATTGCCCCAAAGTAATCAGCTCTTTTACCTGTAAAAAAAAATACAATACCCCCCAACATTAAAACCCACCACCCACACACCCAACCCTACTCTAAAACCCACCCAATCCCCCCTTAAAAAAAAATAACACTACCCCCTTGAAGATCACCCTACCTTGAGACATCTTCACCCCGCCGGGCACAAGTGGACCTCCAGAGGGGCAGAAGTCTTCATCCGATCCGGGCAGAAGAGGACCTCCAGATCGGCAGAAGGCTTCATCCAGGAGGCATCTTCTATCTTCATCCATCCGGAGCAGGTCCATCTTCAATCTTGCCGATGCGGAGCATCCTCTTCAAACGAAGTCCAAGCGAAGAATTAAGGTTCCTTTAAATGACGTCATCCAAGATGGCATCTCTTGAATTCCGATTGGCTGATAGGATTCTATCAGCCAATCGGAATTAAGGTAGGAAAAATCCTATTGGCTGATCCAATCAGCCAATAGGATTGAAGTTCAATCCTATTGGCTGATCCAATCAGCCAATAGGATTGAGCTTGCATTCTATTGGCTGTTCCAATCAGCCAATAGAATGCAACCTCAATCCTATTGGCTGATTGGATCAGCCAATAGGATTTTTCCTACCTTAATTCCGATTGGCTGATAGAATCCTATCAGCCAATCGGAATTCAAGGGACGCCATCTTGGATGACATCATTTAAAGGAACCTTCACTCTTCGCTTGGACTTCGTTTGAAGAGGATGCTCTGCGTCGGCTGGATTGAAGATGGACCCGCTCTGCTCCGGATGGATGAAGATAGAAGATGCCGTCTGGATGAAGACTTCTGCCGCTTGGAGGACCTCTTCTGCCCGGCTGAGAGAAGACGGCTCAAGGTAGGGTGATCTTCAAGGGGGTAGTGTTAGGTTTTTTTAAGGGGGGATTGGGTGGGTTTTAGAGTAGGGTTGGGTGTGTGGGTGGTGGGTTTTAATGTTGGGGGTTATTGTATTTTTTTAATAGGTAAAAGAGCTGATTACTTTGGGGAAATGCCCCGCAAAAGGCCCTTTTAAGGGCTATTTGTAATTTAGTATAGGGTAGGGAATTTTATTATTTTGGGGGGCTTTTTTATTTTATTAGGGGGATTAGATTAGGTGTAATTAGTTTAAAAAATTTTTTAATTATTTTTATTTTCTGTAATTTAGTGTTTTTTTTTGTACTTTAGTTTATTTAATTTAATTGTATTTAATTGTAGGTAGTTTAGGTAATTTATTTAATGATAGTGTAGTGTTAGGTGTAATTGTAACTTAGGTTAGTATTTATTTTACAGGCAAATTTGTACTTATTTTAACTAGGTAGTTATTAAATAGTTAATAACTATTTAATAACTATTCTACCTAGTTAAAATAAATACAAAGTTGCCTGTAAAATAAATATAAACCCTAAGATAGATACAAATGTAACTATTAGTTATATTGTAGCTACCTTAGGGTTTATTTTATAGGTAAGTATTTAGTTTTAAATAGGATTAATTTATTTAATTGTAGTAATTTTATTTTGTTTGATTTAAATTATATTTAAGTTAGGGGGGTTAGACTTAGGGTTAGACTTAGGTTTAGGGGTTAATACATTTAATATAGTAGCGGCGACGTTGGGGGCGGCAGATTAGGGGTTAATAAATGTAGATAGGTGTCTGCAATGTTAGGGACGGCAGATTAGGGGTTAATACAATTTAACTAGCCCATAAAACTCTTAACTACTGACTTTTAAATGCGGTAGGAGTCTTGACAGGAGAGGGTCTACCGCTCACTTCTTCCAAAACTCGTAATACCGGCATTAGGCAAATCCCATTAAAAAGATAGGATACGCAATTGACGTAAGGAGATTTGCGGTAAGCTCGAGTCACGGAAGAAAAGTGAGTGGTACACCTGTACCTGCCAGACTCGTAATACCAGCGGGCTTTAAAAAGCAGCGTTGGGGCCTCTTAACGCTGCTTTTTAAGGCTAATGTAAGACTTATAATCTAGCCGACGGTCATTAAGCTGTCTCATAGCCTCTTTAATGTTTCTTTTTCCCAAATGATGACATTACCCCCCTTGTCCGCTGGTTTCAGCACCACTTCATCCCAGCTTTGGATTTCCACTAGGGCTGCCCTTTCCTCCTTAGTTTAGTTGTCAATAGGTGTAGTAGCTGAGTTAAGCAGTTCACTTGTTACTATTTTTAAGAAAGCCTCGATAAGTATGTTTACAGTACATTTTTTTCAGAGTTAATTTCCAACAAAATAGATTTAAGTCCTTTATTAGTGAGAACTGATCAAGTTCCCCTACCCTTGATCAGTTCTCATTAATAAAGGACTTAAATCTATTTTGTCGTAAATTAACTCTGAAAAAAATATACTGTAAACATGAGGACACTGACTGTACTGACCAATAAACACTCAATATACTATATGATCTTTTAGGAGAAACCGAGAGTGGTACAGTTAACTATACTGATCGAAATTTGGACAGGGTACTTAAGTCTTTCGTGATTCAGATAGAGCATGCAATTTTAAGCAAATTTCTAATTTACTCCTATTAGCAAATTTTCTTCATATTTGAAAAGAAAGAATGTAAGTTTAGATGCCTGTCCATTTTTGGTGAACAACCTGGGTTGTTCTTGCTGATTGGTGGATTAATTTAACCAACCAATAAACAAGTGCTGTCCAGGGTATGAACCAAAATAGCTTAGATGGCTTCTTTTTCAGATAAAGATAGAAAGAGAATGAAGAAAAATTGATAATAGGAAAAAAATAGAAAATTGCTTAAAATTGCATTCTTTATCGTAATCACGAAAGAAATTTTTTGGGTTCAGTGTCCCTTTAAGAAAAAGTCCCAATTTATGCAACCCCAAAAATATCCTCTTATCAAGGCTTGTTTAAAAGTAGTAACAATTGAATTGCTTAACTTAGCTAATACACCTATTGACAAATTAACTAAGGAGGAAAGGTCAGCCCTAATGGAAATCCAAAGCTGAGATGATGTGGTGCTGAAACCAGCGGACAAGGGGGGTAATGTAATCATTTGGGAGAAAGAAATGTACATTAAATAGGCTATGAGACAGCTTAATGACTTTGTTATAAACCATTATTCTCCAATCCCCTTATGGTATTTACAAATCAGTACTATAATCTTATTAACCTTACTCAATTAGAAGGTAGTATTACAGAAAAAGAATGGACATTTTTAACTGTTAAACATGCTAAAATCTCCACCTTCTATCTATTAGCAAAAATCCACAAAAAGAAAGACAAACCACCAAGATGCCCAATCGTCTCGCATGGAGAGCTTATGTGAACCAGCGAGTAAATTCCTTGATCTAAGCCTCAGATCCATAGTATTAACCTTACCTTCGTACGTAAGGGATACTATGGATGTACTAAGTAAACTAGAGGATATAATTGTTGAAACAGAAACACTACTAATCACATGTGACGTTGAATATTTGTATACCTCTATTAGACATGACAAAAGGGTGTGAAGCTGTACAATTCTTTCTTAATATAGAAGCACAAGAGAAACAGGACAGAAACAACTTAATTGTTAAACTTCTTGAATTCGTCTTGAAACACAATTTCTTTGTTTTCAATGACAGATTCTTTTTACAAACTCAGGGAACAGCCATGGGCTCCTCGTGAGCCCCCACCTACACTAACATCTATCTAGGGTGGTGGGAACAGGAAATGGTATTCAATGACCAACTTATGAAATATATTGATAATGTAAAATTATGGCTGCGATCCATACTGTAGATGACCTGTTGATTCTATGGAAAGGCAGCGAAAATTTGTTTAAAGAGTTTTTGGACATTCTGAACTCCAATGACTTAAATTTAAAATTGACTTACTCTGTTAGTCCAAATGAAGTTGAATTCCTGGATGTTAAATTAACAAAAGATAGGACTGGATGAATTAAATCAGATCTCTATAGGAAACCCACGGCTACCAATTCTATACTTGAGTTTAGCAGTTGCCATTTGTAGCACACTTAAAAGGCTATACCTGTCGGGGAATTCCTGAGACTGAGGAGGAACTGCTCAGACCTCAACAAATTTTTCTTATGATCCAAAGAACTAAGAGCCAGACTTAAAACCAGAGGTTATACTTGTAAGTTTATTATAAAAGCATTCCATAGAGCGCTACACACGGACAGAGAAAACCTTCTAGTAACTAAAAACATAACCACTGGTTTTGATCAGAAAGTGAGGTTTACAATGACTTATAATGAAAATCACAAAGAAATCCCAAATATTTTGAATAAACCTTCTGATATCCTCAGAACTGATGAGAACTTGAGAGATGTGGTTGGAAGTTGGTTGGAAAAGAGCTCCAACTATTAGCAACAAATTAGTGAGAGTAACCAGAAAAAAAGCTTACTCAGGAACCTACGGCTGTGGGTCCTGGTCATTCTGTAAATACATGCATAACCACAAAGAAATACAGACGTTCCCAAAAGGTATCAAAAAATTGACAGATTTTGCTAACTACAGAACTAAGAATGTTATATACTGTTTGCAGTGTGACTGTAATGAATACTATGTGGGGATCACAAAAGAGGTACGCACCTGGCTGGGTGAACATATTAACAACATAAAAAATAGCACTAAGGATAGCAATAAAGGGAAAACCTTAACAACAGTAGCCAGACATTTCCTTAAGTATCTTAACGCCAAAACGTCAGTAAAACTGACCGTCCTGCAAGTTATCAAAACAGGGTTACGGGGTGGTAATATCAAGCAGATGTTAATGCAGGCTGAAAGCCGATGGATATTTTGGCTCATGGCATGAATAAAAATAATGGTTTTGGAGCTTTTCTATGAAAAGCTACCTATGTTACTACAACACTGTTGGGCGTTTATCTAATTTGCAGATATCACTAACATCATAAACCCTATACAATTTTGGGCTCCAACAATATCGTGTGCTACTTTTTTATATGTCTGATTAAATGCATATATAAACACTGGTTAAATAACATTATGTTCCCATGTACAGATAAATACTTACGTATGTTTAATGTATGTTGATTACAGTCATAATACCTGCCTAAAATTTGCAGCAATCTATGCTGTATGGTTGCATATATATTATATGAGTAACTTTCACACCAGTGTTATTTGTTCAAAACTGCTATAAGGTGTTTGCTATAGCCACAGATGTGTGACTGCTACTAACATCAATGACATGTAATGTAATTATGTGGTTTTTTATGTGATAACCAAATACGGGATTAATTTCACAATAAGATCTGACAACCAATAAGATTGTGTTTTTAATTCCTTTTAAACACCACTTACCTGTATACTATCATGTGTATGATTACGGTCACCAGGACTGAAACTGGTCACGGTCAGACCTTTTTTCACCTTTAGCTGGATGCTCTGTTTTGTATAGAGATCGGAATTTGCACTGTGTTGTCTCAATTTTAATGGAAAAACAAAGTTCTATCTTTTACTCATGATGCAGGGCTGAATTGTATTGTATTGCACTTTCCTTTTTTTTTTAACCTCACACCCATGCCCTATGATTTGTGCATTATAAATCCCCCCTCACTGATGTCATCCTCTATAATAATGTGACGTGTTCATGTAACTGGATGGACCAATTGGTTCATCACTTTATCGGATTGGCTAACAGAGGGGTGTATGCACATTACCCCATTCTGATTGGTAATACTACATCCTGTTCGCCTTTGAAAAAGCTATGGCAAAATGTACGTCAGGCGACTGCTGCCTTCAATACACAATCCCTAGTGTGAAATATGTTCCACATAGATCTGTTAACTTAGCCTAATTATAATACTAATCACTTGGTACTACTTGATTTGGACTTTTCCCATAAATATTATTTAGTGTTATATTAGTATTGTCCATGTGTGTGAAATTTGTGCCACACTCAGATTAGGCTAACTATACTGGGTTTGTCTCTGTGTATATCTCTCTGGTCTGTTTGCTTTATATGTAATTAGGACTGTGTCCCCTCTATTTTAGTGGTTGAATTGTACATACAGTTTTACATATCTGTTTGTGTGAAAATTGTTCCACATTAGGATTAGGTCAGTAACTCAACTCAGGGTCTATATATAGGCACCCCCATTGGGGTATTTACCCCATCACATGTTTGGACAGTGTCCACTTAAAGGGACATGCCACCCACATCTTTTATGATTTAGAAAGAGAATGCAATTTTAAACATCTTTCTAATTTACTTATATTATCTAATTTGTTTTATTCTCTTGATATTCTTTGATGAAAAGCATATCTAGATATGCTCACTAGCTGCTGATTGGTTGCTGCACATAGAAGCATCATGTGATTGGCTCACCATGTGCATTGCTTTTTCTTCAAATAAGGATATTTAAAAAATGAAGCAAAATAGATGGGGCGGAGCCTAGCCACGGGCCTGAATGGCTGCCTAATCTTAGAGCTCTGTGGTCCCCTTGACCCTCAAATAAAATTAACGTTTTCCTGACACACATTAAAAGCCAGCAAACATCTATTAAAGCAGCAGGAGTCGTCAGGGTACAGTATAAGCGGCATATCAGGTGCCGTTGCAAATTTAACAGTGTTTATACCCGCACAGGAGGCAGATGCTGCTGAGAGGAGACTTTTGGCGCGAGTCAACGCAATTTCAGAAGCAAGTGGATTACCCTGTAAACGAGGTGGAGAGGGGGTCAGAGCTTACCTTCAATTCCAGCCCGACCAGGACACCGGACAACAGGCTCTCAGGGCACCGGGATCATCAGTGAGATCCGGCAGAGCCGCGCAGGGACTCAGATCACTCAGATCACGCGATCAAGACAGGGCCCTGGGGACCGGAGCCGGGGAGCAGCTACACTCTGTCGGCCCTGCATCGCAAACACTAGCACAAGATACCGGTAAGACGGGTACTCACCGTACCACGCAAATACTTACCCCCTCACTCTGAAAAATTAAGAAAGGCAATATTAGCAGCATCTGTTAGAAAACATACTGAGGCCCCAAAACTTTCATATCTCAATATTGATAAAGGGCTTGCATCAAGAACCCCAGTAAACAGGCCGTACACAATCTGAGAGCAGGGGCCTGTCTCCCACTACTAAGGACACTTTGCAGACTTTAATAAACCTGTAAAGGAGCAGCAATATTAAGGCTAGCAATTTACAGCAAAGGCCCTGAGAGCCTTAACACTGACAAGTCTATAACTTTAACTGGTATTAAAAATATATCCTTGAACCAAAGGACACTGACGCAGTTAATGAAACAAAATATAACAGGCAAAATCACTAAAAACACGCATCCACCATACCCATAAAAAGCAGGGATATCCCCCATAAAGATTGACACATAAACAGAATCAACAGAGGACAAGGAGACACTATAAGCAATCAAAGTCAGCCTATAACGATCAAGAAGAATATCAATTATTAAAGAGCCAGCGCCAGATCTGCGCACATCCCCTGGTAGGCCTGAGATCAACTCAAAACAAATAAGGGTGATACATAGGCATACTGTATAGCACATTACAGACAACCATGACCTCCAAAAGAAATAACAAGCCACTCAAAGCCACACAATCCACAGCGCTAGATAATTACCTGATCCCAGCTGAACCAGTTGCGGCCTCCATAGACACTGAGTGCAGCATCCCCAAGCCAACAGCATCTGCACAAATACATGAAGCTGACCCACAATTTAGGTCGCAAGCCTATTTAACAAGAGAAGATATAAAACATTTATCCTCAAAAGAAGATATTAAGGAGGCAATGCAGGACTTCAAGACAATGTTTGGAGAGCTGAAAAGGGACATCATGGTGGTAGACCGACGTGTCACACAGATGGAGGAAAGACAAGAAACCTTGAGCTCTGACCTGCAACATCAGACCAGTCAAATGCAAGCACAAGAGGGCACAGTCCAAACACTGATGGACCGCATAGAGGACTTAGAAAATAGGAGCAGGAGGAACAACCTCAGATTGCGTGGGATACCTGAAGCAGTGGACCCTCCTGCCCTACAAACATACATACAAGACTTTATCAAACACCTCAAAAATAATGACGCAGCACCAAATATAGCTATAGAAAGAGCTCACAGAGCCTTGCACCCCAAACCACCAAACAGGGCGCCCCCCAGGGACGTCATCATGAAATTTTTGTCTTTTAAAGATAAGGAGGAGATCCTGTGACTCGCCAGAACACAACACCCGCTTAACTTCAGAGGTGCAGAGATCCAAGTATATTCTGATCTGTGTCCCGCGACACTCCAGAAAAGAAGAGACTTAAGATATGTCACAGCAGTTCTCAAAGAAAAAAGGCTGCAATATAGGTGGGGTTTCCCCACATGCCTGATTGTTACAAAAAATAACACCTCTCACGTCCTGAGGTCACTTGATGACCTTCCAAACTTCAACCAAGCCCTGGGTATCAACATACACCCACCACAAGAAGCAGAAGAGGCCCAACGGGGCCACCCCGGATACAACCAAGGACTAAACCAACAGCCCCCAGACTAATGGGACAACACCAAGCCTGCTCACCACAACTGCATCTCTCACTGTGGAGTGGGACACTGTGGACACTCCCTAGTGAAACTGAAGATGTGACCCCTGAGATCTATACAGGTCGTATGTCTCCTTAAAGACTCAGACACATAAGTCTAGGTTATCAGACTATGAAAAGTGAACTTTTAATTGATATCTTGTCAGGGTTGGGTATAAATGTTATGGTAGTTGCCTAATGGGCCCATTATAGAGTAGCAATTGTAATTGTATATTGTAAACTAGCACCGTGACCGTTAACATATACTGACTCTAGAAATGCGACACGCACACTGACGGTAACCACACCTGGCACTGCGGGTAAGCAGCTGGGACTGACACACGATTATAACTCAACCTCACCTCAACCGATAGCCACACCCACCTAGAATCACACGTCAGACCGATACACCACAAGGCATGACTGAGGACATATGTTACTTACCCCACTCACAACTATACACATAGAATAGTGCACTACCTTCCTAACACACACACTACAAGACCACAACAACCACCCACAACCACAAGAGACAGCCGTACTAAGAGGGAAAATTCCCTCAACACCAATATACACGGACAAGCCTCGAATGTAGACAGACACCTAAGCACTTTGACGACCTAGAGACATAGGACGACTTCTGCTTATCAGACAGGATTCAAAGTTAAGCTACTATAGTTCTGAATGGAAAACGTTGATTTAATGTTATAATGTTATATGTTTATATTTCAATTGAGAGCAAGGGGATAACTACCCCCAATTTATAGTAAACTTTGTTTTGGATATTAGTGAGGTGGAGGGTATAGTACTGAATTTGTTTTACTGCTCCACTGCACCTCTGAGTAACTGACCTTCTACTCCACTCCATACTCCTTCTCTATTCACTCCTTCCTTTCTCTCTCTTTTCACCTCTTCTCCCATCTCTGTAGAGGCACCTGTCCTCACCTGCTACACCTCTCCCACCTTATCACCCAACTGCACAACTCCACCGCCATCACCAGCTCTATCCTTACCCTCTCTTAATCTCCCCTCTCCCCCCTCCTTACCCTCCCCCCCCATTTTTTTTTTCTCCTTCCCTCCTCCCCCCTACATATAACCCCTCGCTGTCCCCGAGTGCAATCACAACATGGCAATCAGACAGGGACCTCCACGCACACACCCAATAGAACTGATCTCTATAAATGTAAAAGGTCTTAACAGCCCCAACAAACGATCCATAGCACAAAGAGACCTGCAGAGGTTGGGTGGGGATATAGTCTACCTACAAGAGACTCACTTTGCAGCAGCGCATGAGCCTAAATGGACCAGCCGCCACTACCCAACTGCATTCTTTGCGTCAGGTCCAAAAAAGAAAAATGGAGTAGGAATCATTCTACACGCAAAACTACCATTTCAATTATCACAAACACACAAAGACGCAGAGGGCAGATTCATAATTGTGACCGGCTCTCTTTACGGCAGGCCTGTTACACTGGCCAATGTGTACTGCCCACATCACTCACAACACATTTTTCTCAATAAAGTCATTCGAAAAATCCTAGAAATGAGAATTGGCATTCTCTACCTAGGGGGGGACTTTAACACTCCATTAGATCCTGCCCTAGACACCTCAGACGGCATCTCCAGCACCCCCAACAGGACAATTAAACGTATGGTGACAATGTTGACAGATCTGACAGTTCATGACATTTGGCGAGTACACCACCCGAGGGGCAAAAACTATACATTTTACTCACACCCACATAGGAAATACTCCAGGATAGACTACCTATTCACGGACACTACCGGGCTCACAATCACTCAAAGTAGTAACATCAATACGATCACTTGGTCCGACCATGCCCCGGTCAGCTGTTCAATCCTCTGGCCAAACGTCCCAGTCACACCTTACGTGTGGCGGCTAGACGACACTCTACTGGAAGATCCGTTATTCAAGGCGGAAATCCATAAAGAAATAACAACCTTCTTTCAAGCGAATACCAACAGACACATAGAGAACACCACAGTATGGGAGGCACATAAATGTACCATTAGAGGGCTGTTGATTAAAAGAAAAGCCAACCTTAATAAAATTAAAAGAGAGCGCTACAGAAACTTACTAACACAGGTAGCGCAAGCGGAACAGCAACACAAATTACAGCCTAGGGACACTGCCAAAACTGAAGCTTTAGAGACAGCCAGGAGAAACCTCTTGCAGTACTTACAGGAGGATTATCAAAAAAAGGCACTGATGATGAGACAACTGTTCTTTGAGCAGGGCGACAAAGCTGGTAAACTGCTAGCCAGAGCAATAGCAAGGAAGAAAATTAAGGCACATGTACACCACATAAGGGATAGAGAGGGAGAGAGGAAGGTAGATGCTGATTCCATCGCGGACACCTTCAGGGCATACTATGAAACCTTGTACATAACACATACGGAACAAGAAATAGGTGGTAACGCACCTCCGATACATAATGATACAGATGTTATAGAATATCTAGAGGGAACTGACCTTCCAAAGATTGCAGACAAAGAAAGGGAAGAGCGGGATGCCCCAATCTCAATTATTGAGATTAAAAAGGCGATCAAAGATCTCCCCTCGGGGGAAAAGTCCCGGGCCTGATGGCTACGGTCTCAAATACTATAAAATTTATACTGACTCATTAGCTCCACATCTGACAAATCTATTCAATGCCCTAACCCAAACCCCTAATCTCCCAAGTTCCATGCTAGAGGCCTACATCACAGTGATCCCCAAGCCCGGAAAACAACACGATACGCCGGGAAACTTTAGACCAATATCCCTCTTGAATTCGGACATCAAGATTCTCGCAAAGGTCTTGGCCAACAGGGTTAATAGACTACTGCCGGATCTGGTGTCCACAGACCAAGTAGGATTTGTTCCTGCTCGTGAGGCACGAGACAACACCTTGAAGGTGCTGCAGATGGTCACACACTCTCAAATACACGGAACACCACTCTCCCTGGTTACTACAGATGCAGAGAAAGCATTTGACCGGGTGAGGTGGTCGTTCATGAAACTTGTATTGCATCAGTTTGGCTTCGGAGAAAAAATCACAAATATGATAATGTCCCTTTACTCCTCACCAAATGCAAGAGTTAGAATAAATGGTATGCTCTCCAACACATTCAAAATCAACAACGGCACTAGACAGGGCTGCCCTCTGTCGCCGATACTATTCGCCCTTACGATCGAAGTGTTGGCGAGCAAGATTAGGATTAACCCCCTTATCAGAGAGTTCTTGATAGGTGGCAAAGAACAAAAACTTTCAATGTATGCTGACGATGTTTTGCTGTCTATCTCAGACTCGCCAAACTCATTAAAGGAGGCCTTGACAGAGTTCTCGACTTTCGGGAACATGTCCAATTTTTTACTAAATCCACAAAAATCAGAAATATTGATAGTCAATGAACGACCAGAGCTTATCAACGCCCTACAGTCCAACTGCCCAATTAAGCTAGCACGACACTCCATAAAATATCTAGGGATAAGAATCACCACTGATATTAAGGAAACAATAGAAATCAATTATAAAAACATTAGGGACGAAATAACAGCAGATTTAACTAACTGGAAAAATAAGACCATTTCATGGTTGGGGCGCGTCGGGATCAACAAAATGAATATCCTACCAAGGGTGTTGTACATAATGCAGGCTATCCCAGCGCCCTCAGCTACACCTTACATTCAGCAGATTCAGAAAGCCATAGAAACCTATATATGGAATGGCATTAAACCAAGAATAAAGAAGCACACCATATATATACCTAGAAACGATGGTGGTCTGGGCGTGACCCTACTAAAAGAATACCAGAAAGCCATCACACTGCAGAGACTAGTTGAATGGAGTCAAAATAAGCGTAACAAAGCCTGGGTTCAAATTGACAACGACCTACTGAAACGTGGAAATGTGGGAGCACTGGCCTGGGTCTCTTCTGGGAACAGACCAGCTAACATCACACAATACCCCCTGATTCGGGGAGTGTTTGAGGAATGGGATAGGATAATAGCTAAGGAACCCCACATCTCCACACTATACTCACCGAACATCCCTGTCCGAGAAAACCCGGACATAGGCATGGAATATAAACCGCATACAACGGGCGAATTTTACACACTAGCGGACACTTCTATAGCCAACATCTTACAACAGGGTAAACTTAAAACACAAGCCGAACTGTCAGATTGGGCACCCGAGATCTTTAAATCATGAACGTTTTATGAGACACTATGCACTATGACTCAGCCCCCGACGCATCTCATATCACTATTATACAAAGCATTACTTACAAAAGGGGATGTACACTACCATCTTATACAACTGCATGGCAGAAGGACTTAGGTCAAGACATAGACGCAAAAGACTGGACAAAGATCTTTGTAAAAGCAAAAAAGGCCTCAGTATCAATGAAACTACAAGAATCACACTACAAACTGTTAAGCAGATGGTACATGACTCCCCAACGCCTCCATAGAATTTACCCACAAGTGAGCGGGGACTGCTGGAGGGAGTGTGGGGGGGAGGGAACACTCTTACATATCTGGTGGGAATGCCCCGGCATACGATCATACTGGCAAGAAGTACTAGGGGAAATGAGCAATAAACTAGGTGTGATGATCCCACCCAAGCCCACGTATTTAATCTACCATGGTCTACCCAAAATGGTCGGGGAAGACAAATATCTACTCCTCTTGCTCATGCTAAATGGAGCAAAGGGCCTAATACCCACTTACTGGAAGAAAACGCAGGTCCCGACCATTCAAGAATGGAGACGCAGAGTGGGGGACTTACTCAAATTAGAGAGATATCACTATCTCAAAACAGGCAAAATAGGCACACACGACATGATGACACTGAGATGGGAGGGTAGAGGAATATAACATCAAACGTCAAAAGGAATAGCCACAAACACAGGACAGAACCCCGGGAAAGCTACCACCTAAAATCAACTACTAAAGATATCTCCCCTGCCTCCTCCCCCCCCCCCTTTTTTTTTTTCTCTCTTCTCCTTCTCTCTCTTCTCACTCTCCCTTCTCTTCTTACTACTCTTCTTACCTTACACACTTCCATCTCTCTTCTCTACACTTGCTCCGTCTGGCAAATGAGGAGCAAGGCCATAATCTCGGGAACCAATATAGACTCGGTGATATGTATCAGGAATCCGAGAACTGAACTGACCAAAACCAATGGTAATCCCGAGATTAAGTTCCAAAGTTTAAGATTAGATGTTGATAGAAATGTTAATACTTAATAAGCAAATTATATGGTTAAAACAAGCTGCAGAACAAGGACTTACGTCCACACAAGACAAACAGATTGGAGAAACAAAATATGCAACAAAAAACTTCACACTTCTGGAACTACCAAAAGGACTATAAGCACTTTGTATTAGACACTTCACTATGATTGTTCACAATGATGTATCTGTAAAACTAGAAATGTATGTACTGATCAAAATTGTTCCAAACTACTCTCCAATAAAGCTTGTTTTTGAAAAAAAAAATAAAAAAATGAAGCAAAATAAATTATGGAAGTAAATTGTAAAGTTGTTTAAATTTCTATTCTGTATCTGTATCATGAAAGAAAGATTTTGGGTTTAGTGGCCCTTTAATAGACTAATATATGCACATATATAATATTAGGGGGGCCTATATTCATCCCAGTATTTAACTACCAGTGATATCATCACTCTTTGGGTTGTTGTTTGTAGGTATCTATCTGTGCTGTTTTTAACAATATATGTTGTTTGTGTTATCCGTCTCCTATGGATTTTTTATATTTTTTTGATCGTTATTAAAGTTATATTTTAATGATAGGGGTCCCTACCTCCACATACTCTCTATAAGCGAGTGCTGCTATATCTACATATTTTCCATTTATATTCAATCATAATATTATACTGCCTACAACCTTTCAATGCAGAGCAATGTTATTGCTGTTTCAGTCTAGCAACAGCAGTGACTGTGAAACTGCAACTTACCAGCAAAATCCTGAAGCTACAGGTGCTGTATAGCAAGGACACACCCCTTTGAGACAGGTTGGTTGTTACATGCTGCCTGGTAACAATACTATTTGACTCCATAACACTTCTGAAGTAATGTGTGTGTTACTGTCTCATTATTGACCAATTAGAGATTTACGTGATGGGAGGCTTTTATAGCCCGGATGTTCCATAATAAACTCAGGCTGTTTAATCTCTTGAGAAAGTCGGGTCGGATCCTGACGATACGCGTAGAGAAATCAGCCAGCCAGTCTTCTCTGCATTCCTTCAGACGCCAGGTCGGTGTGAAGCAACTTCTAGCCTTTTGTTTCCAATCAGCGATCCGGAAGCGTTTGGAGCTTTACAAGGGACGGGACGGAACTCTCTCTCCACCACCTATGGCTTAAGCAGGATGTGGTGATATACATAAAATATATCCATTGTTCCTTTTTATTGTACACATTGTACGTATATTTTATTTATGCACATGTTTGCTATTAAATCTCAGTTTTACCCTTAGAGTGGCGTGCGCTCTGTTTCCTTTTTTGTCTCCTATGTTTCCAGCTCTTGGGTTTTGAGCCCCAGTGTTCCCAGTCTCCTTGGAGCAGCAGCCACTCTGTACTATTTACTATTTGGAAAGGATTCACTCCTGTTTTGTGAACCTCTATGATATCATTAAGGTCGTATACATCTAAGTATTTGTTATATTTATTTATATATTTGCCACATTTTATGATTAGTGGTTTCTGTCTGTATTCATAGATCTATATTACAAGGTAGATCTATATATTCTCTGCAACATTTATTACACTACTGCGGTTACTTGTGAATATTAACAACAATATTATATATAGGCTTAAGATTTACCACTCTTTACCTATATGTATATGATTATTATTGTTTTCTAGTTCCATTTATTTACAACGTACAATTTTACGCTTCAATATTTGATTATTTATTTGTGTTTAGGAGAGAAGCGCAGCCACTATTCTTTTTTTTTTTTTATATGTTGTTTGTGTTATCCATCTCCTATGGATTTTTATATTTTTGATCATTATTAAAAGTTATATTTTAATGATAGGCGTCCCTACCTCCCCATACTCTCTATAAGCGAGTGCTGCTATAGGTGCTTCTTTTCCATTTATATTCAATCATAATATTATACTAGTAAAAAAATATTATGGAAGAAAAAAAGTTTTTTCTTCCATAATATTATACTGCCTACAACCCTTCAATGCAGAGCAATGTTATTGCTGTTTCAGTCTAGCAACAGCAGTGACTGTGAAACTGCAAATTACTAGCAAAATCCTGAAGCTGAGGGTAGATAAACTTGCAATTATGTGGGGAATAGGGAGCCCGACACGGCACGGACACGCTTTATCAATAAATCCAAAGAACTGAATGCAGGCAGAAATTCAGAACAAAAACTATATCTTTCATGAATGTCTTCAATTTACACTTCTGTACCCAGTATATAGAGGGGATCAGATTTGTACACAGAACACACAGCCACATTACACATAGAGCTTTAGCATGACAACGTTTTTAGTGACTTCCTGGCTGTTAGCAGGCTAGTTAAGAAATTAAGGGAAAAACCTAATTTGGGGCAACTTCAAAACCCAGTTTTCTTGATTGCATGTTTAACTTCCTTATCTTTATTCTCTTTATTAGATAGGTTATGGCACTCACATTCCATGAAACCAATTTTAAATCTACATACATGAGGTTAAGTTCCACTAAACTTGCTGTTGAAAAAGACTGGGTGTGAAAAAAATAATATACAGTGGGGCAAAAAAGTATTTAGTCAGCCACCAATTGTGCAAGTTCTCCCACTTAAGAAGATGAGAGAGGCCTGTAATTTTCATCATAGGTATACCTCAACTATGAGAGACAAAATGTGGAAACAAATCCATACAATCACATTGTCTGATTTGGAAAGAATTTATTTGCAAATTATGGTGGAAAATAAGTATTTGGTCAATATCAAAAGTTCATCTCAATACTTTGTTATATATCCTTTGTTGGCAATGACAGAGGTCAAACGTTTTCTGTGAGTCTTCACAAGGTTGTCACACACTGTTGCTGGTATGTTGGCCCATTCCTGCATGCAGTTCTCCTCTAGAGCAGTGATGTTTTGGGGCTGTCGCTGGGCAATACGGACTTTCAACTCCCTCCAAAGATTTTCTATGGGGTTGAGATCTGGAGACTGGCTAGGCCACTCCAGGACCTTGAAATGCTTCTTACGAAGCCACTCCTTCGTTGCCCTGGTGGTGTGTTTGGGATCATTGTCATGCTGAAAGACCCAGCGACGTTTCATCTTCAATGCCCTTGCTGATGGAAGGAGGTTTGCACTCAAAATCTCACGATACATGGCCCCATTCATTCTTTCATGTACACGGATCAGTCGTCCTGTTCCCTTTGCAGAGAAACAGCCCCAAAGCATGATGTTGCCACCCCCATGCTTCACAGTAGGTATGGTGTTCTTTGGTTGCAACTCAGCATTCTCTCTCCTCCAAACACGACAAGTTGAGTTTCTACCAAACAGTTCTACTTTGGTTTCATCTGACCATATGACATTCTCCCAATTTGCTTCTGGATCATCCAAATGCTCTCTAGCATACTTCAGATGGGCCCGGACATGTACTGACTTAAGCAGGGGGACACGTCTGGCACTGCAGGATCTGAGTCCCTTGCGGCGTAGTGTGTTACTGATGGTAGCCTTTGTTACGTTGGTCGCAGCTCTCTGCAAGTCATTCACTAGGTCCCCCTGTGTGGTTCTGGGATGTTTTCTCACCATTCTTGTGATCATTTTGACCCCACGGGGTGAGATCTTGCGCGGAGCCCCAGATCGAGGGAGATTATCAGTGGTCTTGTATGTCTTCCATTTTCTAATTATTGCTTCCACAGTTGATTTCTTCACACCAAGCTGCTTGCCTATTGCACATTCAGTCTTCCCAGCCTGGTGCAGGTCTACAATTTTGTTTCTGGTGTCCTTCGACAGCTCTTTGGTCTTCACCATAGTGGAGTTTGGAGTGTGACTGTTTGAGGTTGTGGACAGGTGTCTTTTATACTGATAACAAGTTCAAACAGGTGCCATTAATACAGGTAATGAGTGGAGGACAGAAGAGCCTCTTAAAGAAGAAGATACAGGTCTGTTAGAGCCAGAAATCTTGCTAGTTTGTAGGTGACCAAATACTTATTTTCCACCATAATATGCAAATAAATTCTTTCCAATTCAGACAATGTGATTGTCTGGATTTGCTTCCACATTTTGTCTCTCATAGTTAAGGTATACCTATGATGAAAATTACAGGCCTCTCTCATCTTCTTAAGTGGGAAAACTTGCACAATTGGTGGCTGACTAAATACTTTTTTGCCCCATTGTATATATGAAACATAGTGAGGCCTTATGTAAACATCAAATAAAAAATAATCACTTATGACAATTTCATGTTTTTGTTGATAAATTCTTTGACCTCTGTAGGATTCCCCAAATTAATTTATTCATTCTTGTAGCCAATTTGAATTTTTGCTGGATATATTATTTTAGCAAAAAATCTTACATTAATAAATTTAGTGCAAAAAGGCGGCATTTCTTTCTCCTAGCCGATGTTGCAGCTCAAAAAAAATCTTGAAATAAGAGTATCTTATCCCCAATTTCTAAATTATTGATCTCCTTGAGCTGTAAACATAGTAACCTTGTTCTTGTTAAAATATTTTCTGGTCTCAATCTATGTGCTCTTTTCACCGAAATAATAAATTCCTGCAAATTAATAGCCAGTAATTGTGGCAATTGAATGGAGGTAAAGATCCTGAGATTAATGTGCCTCAGGGAAGCCAATAATTCTTAGATTGTTTCTGCATGATCTATCTCTTAATTCATCCACTTTGCTATATAAAAAAATATTTTTTGTTCCCATATGCTGACATTTGTCTTGTCTAATAAAATTATCTTCTTCATCTTCCACTTTCCATTTCTGTAAGCCTTGTGGTGAACTGCCTAACTTCAGTCGATAGTAGTGTAATGAATATATCATAATGGTTTCTTCCAGTTGTAGCTGTTTATGTAAAGTTCTGCTGTTATAGAATGCACAGAACTCATGAATGCACCATTGATCAACTTCAAGAGCTTTTTTATTAACTAAAGATAACACACCCATTTCACTGTTATACCTCATGCTTGTCCCTAGTGTTAGAATAAATGAACTGCAACAAATATAAACAGCAACAACTGGAAGAAACCATTATGATATATTCATTACAACTTAGTAGTGCAAAATCATTCCTCATTTGTTAAAATTGCAGCAAAAGTGTAGCTGAAATTTGTTTAGATATTTCTTAGTTGTCTAAATTGCACAAGTTAAAGGAGCCCTGATCTAATTTAATCTATGAGCCAGTTTCAAAGCCAGTTTTTTCCTTTGTTTTTAATTGGCATTACTGGTAATTTGTAAATACATTTTTCTTAAAGTAATAAAAATCTACTCTCTAAATACCAAAAATCAATAGTGTCAAAATAACCATACAGGTGTATTATGTGAATAAATGCAATAGTGCTCATGATCAAGCCTCTCAATGTAATTTTTCCCCCTGTTTTATTTTAGTCAGAAAGACCTCTTCATAACATGCAAATGTGAAAGTACCTTATGAGTGTACTCTTAAAGTAAACCAATTATTTTAAGCTCAGCTATAGATTTATACCATAGATAAGAGATATAGGAAATAAAGAGCTCAGTTTTTGAACTTCACATATAAAGAAATATTAGTTAGTAACTTCTGATATTCATCATAAAGGACCACTAAACATAGTAGAATACCATAATCAGTAAATGCACAATAAAAAGACAATGAAAAAACATAATTTATGTAAGAACTTACCTGATAAATTCATTTCTTTCATATTAGCAAGAGTCCATGAGCTAGTGACGTATGGGATATACATTCCTACCAGGAGGGGCAAAGTTTCCCAAACCTCAAAATGCCTACAAATACACCCCTCACCACACCCACAATTCAGTTTAACGAATAGCCAAGAAGTGGGGTGATAAAAAAGTGCGAAAGCATATAAAATAAGGAATTGGAATAATTGTGCTTTATACAAAATCATAACCACCACAAAAAAAGGGCGGGCCTCATGGACTCTTGCTAATATGAAAGAAATGAATTTATCAGGTAAGTTCTTACATAAATTATGTTTTCTTTCATGTAATTAGCAAGAGTCCATGAGCTAGTGACGTATGGGATAATGACTACCCAAGATGTGGATCTTTCCACACAAGAGTCACTAGAGAGGGAGGGATAAAATAAAGACAGCCAATTCCTGCTGAAAATAATCCACACCCAAAATAAAGTTTAACGAAAAACATAAGCAGAAGATTCAAACTGAAACCGCTGCCTGAAGTACTTTTCTACCAAAAACTGCTTCAGAAGAAGAAAATACATCAAAATGGTAGAATTTAGTAAAAGTATGCAAAGAGGACCAAGTTGCTGCTTTGCAGATCTGGTCAACCGAAGCTTCATTCCTAAACGCCCAGGAAGTAGATACTGACATAGTAGAATGAGCTGTAATTCTCTGAGGCGGAATTTTACCCGACTCAACATAGGCAAGATGAATTAAAGATTTCAACCAAGATGCCAAAGAAATGGCAGAAGCTTTCTGGCCTTTCCTAGAACCGGAAAAGATAACAAATAGACTAGAAGTCTTACGGAAAGATTTCGTAGCTTCAACATAATATTTCAAAGCTCTAACAACATCCAAAGAATGCAACGATTTCTCCTTAGAATTCTTAGGATTAGGACATAATGAAGGAACCACAATTTCTCTACTAATGTTGTTGGAATTCACAACTTTAGGTAGAAATTCAAAAGAAGTTCGCAACACCGCCTTATCCTGATGAAAAATCAGAAAAGGAGACTCACAAGAAAGAGCAGATAATTCAGAAACTCTTCTAGCAGAAGAGATGGCCAAAAGGAACAAAACTTTCCAAGAAAGTAATTTAATGTCCAATGAATGCATAGGTTCAAACGGAGGAGCTTGAAGAGCTCCCAGAACCAAATTCAAACTCCAAGGAGGAGAAATTGACTTAATGACAGGTTTTATACGAACCAAAGCTTGTACAAAACAATGAATATCAGGAAGAATAGCAATCTTTCTGTGAAAAAGAACAGAAAGAGCAGAGATTTGACCTTTCAAAGAACTTGCGGACAAACCCTTATCTAAACCATCCTGAAGAAACTGTAAAATTCTCGGTATTCTAAAAGAATGCCAAGAAAAATGATGAGAAAGACACCAAGAAATATAAGTCTTCCAGACTCTATAATATATCTCTCGAGATACAGATTTACGAGCCTGTAACATAGTATTAATCACGGAGTCAGAGAAACCTCTTTGACCAAGAATCAAGCGTTCAATCTCCATACCTTTAAATTTAAGGATTTCAGATCCTGATGGAAAAAAGGGCCTTGTGACAGAAGGTCTGGTCTTAACGGAAGAGTCCACGGTTGGCAAGAGGCCATCCGGACAAGATCCGCATACCAAAACCTGTGAGGCCATGCCGGAGCTACCAGCAGAACAAACGAGCATTCCTTCAGAATCTTGGAGATTACTCTTGGAAGAAGAACTAGAGGCGGAAAGATATAGGCAGGATGATACTTCCAAGGAAGTGATAATGCATCCACTGCCTCCGCCTGAGGATCCCGGGATCTGGACAGATACCTGGGAAGTTTCTTGTTTAGATGGGACGCCATCAGATCTATTTCTGGAAGTTCCCACATTTGAACAATCTGAAGAAATACCTCTGGGTGAAGAGACCATTCGCCCGGATGCAACGTTTGGCGACTGAGATAATCCGCTTCCCAATTGTCTACACCTGGGATATGAACCGCAGAGATTAGACAGGAGCTGGATTCCGCCCAAACCAAGATTCGAGATACTTCTTTCATAGCCAGAGGACTGTGAGTCCCTCCTTGATGATTGATGTATGCCACAGTTGTGACATTGTCTGTCTGAAAACAAATGAACGATTCTCTCTTCAGAAGAGGCCAAAACTGAAGAGCTCTGAAAATTGCACGGAGTTCCAAAATATTGATCGGTAATCTCACCTCCTGAGATTCCCAAACTCCTTGTGCCGTCAGAGATCCCCACACAGCTCCCCAACCTGTGAGACTTGCATCTGTTGAAATTACAGTCCAGGTCGGAAGCACAAAAGAAGCCCCCTGAATTAAACGATGGTGATCTGTCCACCATGTTAGAGAGTGTCGAACAATCGGTTTTAAAGATATTAATTGAGATATCTTCGTGTAATCCTTGCACCATTGCTTCAGCATACAGAGCTGAAGAGGTCGCATGTGAAAACGAGCAAAGGGGATCGCGTCCGATGCAGCAGTCATAAGACCTAGAATTTCCATGCATAAGGCTACCGAAGGGAATGATTGTGACTGAAGGTTTCGACAAGCTGTAATCAACTTTAGACGTCTTTTGTCTGTTAAAGACAGAGTCATGGACACTGAATCCATCTGGAAACCCAGAAAGGTTACCCTTGTCTGAGGAATCAAAGAACTTTTTGGTAAATTGATCCTCCAACCATGATCTTGAAGAAACAACACAAGTCGATTCGTATGAGATTCTGCTAAATGTAAAGACTGAGCAAGTACCAAGATATCGTCCAAATAAGGAAATACCACAATACCCTGTTCTCTGATTACAGACAGCAGGGCACCGAGAACCTTAGATATGCATCCTGTAAATCTATCGTGGACATATAATTCCCTTGCTGAACAAAAGGTAAGATAGTCCTTACAGTTACCATCTTGAACGTTGGTATCCTTACATAACGATTCAATATTTTTAGATCCAGAACTGGTCTGAAAGAATTCTCCTTCTTTGGTACAATGAAGAGATTTGAATAAAACCCCATCCCCTGTTCCGGAACTGGAACTGGCATAATTACTCCAGTCAACTCTAGATCTGAAACACATTTCAGAAATGCTTGAGCTTTTACTGGATTTACTGGGACACGGGAAAGAAAAAATCTCTTTGCAGGAGGTCTCAACTTGAAACCAATTCTGTACCCTTCTGAAACAATGCTCTGAATCCAAAGATTGTGAACAGAATTGATCCAAATTTGCTTGAAAAAACGTAACCTGCCCCCTACCAGCTGAGCTGGAATGAGGGCCGCACCTTCATGTGGACTTAGAAGCAGGCTTTGCCTTTCTAGCTGGCTTGGATTTATTCCAGACTGGAGATGGTCTCCAAACTGAAACTGCTCCTGAGGATGAAGGATCAGGCTTTTGTTCTTTGTTGAAACGAAAGGAACGAAAACGATTATTAGCCCTGTTTTTACCTTTAGATTTTTTATCCTGTGGTAAAAAAGTTCCTTTCCCACCAGTAACAGTTGAAATAATGGAATCCAACTGAGAACCAAATAATTTGTTACCCTGGAAAGAAATGGAAAGTAAAGTTGATTTAGAAGCCATATCAGCATTCCAAGTTTTAAGCCATAAAGCTCTTCTAGCTAAAATAGCTAGAGACATAAACCTGACATCAACTCTGATAATATCAAAAATGGCATCACAGATAAAATTATTAGCATGCTGAAGAAGAATAATAATATCATGAGAATCACGATGTGTTACTTGTTGCGCTAAAGTTTCCAACCAAAAAGTTGAAGCTGCAGCAACATCAGCCAAAGATATAGCAGGTCTAAGAAGATTACCTGAACACAGATAAGCTTTTCTTAGAAAGGACTCAATTTTCCTATCTAGAGGATCCTTAAACGAAGTACCATCTGACGTAGGAATAGTAGTACGTTTAGCAAGGGTAGAAATAGCCCCATCAACTTTAGGGATCTTGTCCCAAAATTCTAATCTGTCAGACGGCACAGGATATAATTGCTTAAAACGTTTAGAAGGAGTAAATGAATTACCCAAATTATCCCATTCTTTGGAAATTACTGCAGAAATAGCATTAGGAACAGGAAAAACTTCTGGAATAACCACAGGAGCTTTAAATACCTTATCTAAACGTTTAGAATTAGTATCAAGAGGACCAGAATCCTCTATTTCTAAAGCAATTAGAACTTCTTTAAGTAAAGAACGAATAAATTCCATTTTAAATAAATATGAAGATTTATCAGCATCAACCTCAGAGACAGAATCCTCTGAACCAGAGGAGTCATCAGAATCAGAATGATGATGTTCATTTAAAAATTCATCTGTAGGGAGAGAAGTTTTAAAAGATTTTTTACGTTTACTAGAAGGAGAAATAACAGACATAGCCTTCTTTATGGATTCAGAAACAAAATCTCTTATATTATCAGGAACATTCTGCACCTTAGATGTTGAGGGAACTGCAACAGGCAATGGTACTTTACTAAAGGAAATATTATCTGCTTTAACAAGTTTGTCATGACAATCAATACAAACAACAGCTGGAGAAATAGCTACCAAAAGTTTACAGCAGATACACTTAGCTTTGGTAGATTCAGCACTTGACAGCGATTTTCCTGTAGTATCTTCTGGCTCAGATGCAACGTGAGACATCTTGCAATATGTAAGAGAAAAAACAACATATAAAGCAAAATTGATCAAATTCCTTAAATGACAGTTTCAGGAATGGGAAAAAATGCCAAAGAACAAGCTTCTAGCAACCAGAAGCAATAAAAAATGAGACTTAAATAATGTGGAGACAAAAGTGACGCCCATATTTTTTCGCGCCAAATAAGACGCCCACATTATTTGGCGCCTAAATGCTTTTTGGCGCCAAAAATGACGCCACATCCGGAACGCCGACATTTTTGGCGCGAAATAACGTCAAAGAATGACGCAACTTCCGGCGACACGTATGACGCCGGAAACGGAAATAGAATTTTTGCGCCAAAAAAGTCCGCGCCAAGAATGACGCAATAAAATGAAGCATTTTCAGCCCCCGCGAGCCTAACAGCCCACAGGGAAAAAGTCAAATTTTAAGGTAAGAAAAAATGGTCAAATCAAAATGCATTATCCCAAATATGAAACTGACTGTCTGAAAATAAGGAAAGTTGAACATTCTGAGTCAAGGCAAATAAATGTTTGAATACATATATTTAGAACTTTATAAACAAAGTGCCCAACCATAGTGTCACAGAAAATAAGACTTACTTACCCCAGGACACTCATCTACATATAGCAGATAGCCAAACCAGTACTGAAACGAGAATCAGCAGAGGTAATGGTATATATAAGAGTATATCGTCGATCTGAAAAAGGGAGGTAAGAGATGAATCTCTACGACCGATAACAGAGAACCTATGAAATAGACCCCTTAGAAGGAGATCACTGCATTCAAATAGGCAATACTCTCCTCACATCCCTCTGACATTCACTGCACGCTGAGAGGAAAACCGGGCTCCAACTTGCTGCGGAGCGCATATCAACGTAGAATCTAGCACAAACTTACTTCACCACCTCCATCGGAGGCAAAGTTTGTAAAACTGAATTGTGGGTGTGGTGAGGGGTGTATTTGTAGGCATTTTGAGGTTTGGGAAACTTTGCCCCTCCTGGTAGGAATGTATATCCCATACGTCACTAGCTCATGGACTCTTGCTAATTACATGAAAGAAAGCACTTACGGCTAGATTACGAGTTTTGCGTTAAGGTGAAAAAGCAGTGTTATCAGGTTATAACGCTGCCTTTTCAATACCGCTGGTATTACGAGTCTTGCAGATTTAGGGGCACCGCACACTTTTTTGGCTTTACCACAAATCAACTTACACAAATTGCGTAAAGTCTTTTTTGGATGGGCAGTGCCCTTAAAAGGGCATTTAGTTCTATTGTGGCCCACTAACCACTGAAGATCTACTTACAGTTTTGAAGATCCGACATCCATCCTCAACGAAGCCGGAAGAAGTCCTCATCGAAGTGGCAAGAAGTCCTCAACGAAGCTGGGAAAAGTCTTCATCCAAGACGGGAGAAGTGGTCCTCCAGACGGACAGAAAAAATCCTATTGGCTGATGCAATCAGCTAATATGATTGAACTTCAATCCTATTGGCTGATCCAATCAGCCAATAGGATTGAGCTTGCATTCTATTGGCTGATTGGAACAGCCAATAGAATGTGAGCTCAATCCTATTGGCTGATTGGATCAGCCAATAGGATTGAAGTTCAATCCTATTGGCTGATTGCTTCAGTCAATAGGATTTTTTCAACCTTAATTTCGATTGGCTGATAGAATTCTATCAGCCAATCGGAATCTGAGGGACGCCATCTTGGATGATGTCACTTAAAGAGACATTCATTCTGGAAGAAGACTTTGTTGGAAGAGGATGCTCTGCGCCGGATGTCTTGAAGATGGACCTGCTCCACGCCGGATGGATGAGAATAGAAGATGCCGTCTGGATGAAGACTTCTGCCCGTCTGGAGGACCACTTCTCCTGGCTTGGATGAAGACTTCTCCCGGCTTCGTTGAGGACTTCTTGCCGCTTCGATGAGGACTTCTCCCGGCTTCGTTGAGGATGGATGTCGGATCTTCAAAACTGTAAGTGGATCTTCAAGGGTTAGTGTTAGGTTTTTTTAAGGGTTTATTGGGTGGGTTTTATTTTTAAGTTAGAGCTTTGGTCCGCAATAGAGCTAAATGCACTTTTAAGGGCACTGCCCATCCAAATGCCCTTTTCAGGGCAATGGGGAGCTTAGGTTTTCTTAGTTAGGGTTTTATTTGGGGGGTTTGTTTGTGTGGGTGATGGGTTTTACTGTTGGGGGGTTGTTTGTATTTTTTCCAGGTAAAAGAGCTGATTTCTTTGGGGCAATGCACTGCAAAAGGCCCTTTTAAGGGCTATTGGTAGTTTAGTTTAGGCTAGGTTTTTATTTTATTTTTTTGGGGGGGGGGCTTTTTTATTTTGATAGGGCTATTAGATTAGGTGTAATGAGTTTTTTTTGTGTAATTTAGTGGGGGGGGGGGGTTTGTAATTTAGTTAATTGTATTTAATTTGTTTAATTGTATTTAATTTAGGTAATTTATTTAATTGTAGTGTAGTGTTAGGTGATAGTGTAACTTAGGTTAGGTTTTATTTTACAGGTAAATTTGTATTTATTTTATCTAGGTAGTTAGCAAATAGTTTAGTAACTATTCTACCTAGTTAAAATAAATACAAACTTGCCTGTAAAATAAAATTAAACCCTAAGATAGCTACAATGTAACTATTAGTTATATTGTAGCTAGTTTAGGGTTTATTTTACAGGTAAGTATTTAGTTTTAAATAGGAATTATTTAGTTATTAATAGTAGGTTTGATTTAGATTTTATTTAATTATATTTAAGTAAGGGGGTGTTAGGGTTAGACAGATTTAGGGGTTAATAAATTTAGTAAAATGGCGGCGACATTGGGGGTAGCAGATTAGGGGTTAATAAATATAGTTAGTTGGCGGTGATGTTAGGGGTGGCAGATTAGGGGTTAATAATATTTAACTAGTGTTTAGGCGGGAGTGCAGCGTTTTAGGGGATAATATGTATATTATAGTGGCGATGATGTACGGAGTGGCAGATTAGGGGTTAATAAATATAATGTAGGTGTCGGCTATGTTGGGGGCGGCAGATTAGGGGTTAATAAGTGTAAGATTAGGGATGTTTAGACTCGGGGTTCATGTTAGGGTGTTAGGTGTAAACATAAAATGTGTTTCCCCATAGGAATCAATGGGGCTGCGTTACTTAGCTGAACACTGCTTTTTTGCAGGTGTTAGGCTTTTTCTCAGCCGGCTCTCCCCATTGATTTCTATGGGGAAATCGTGCACGAGCACGTACAACCAGCTCACCGCTGACTTAAGCAGCGCTGGTATTGGAGTGCGGTATGGAGCTCAATTTTGCTCTACGCTCACTTCTTGCCTGTTAACGCCGGGTTTATAAAAACCTGTAATACCAGCACTGTAGGAACGTGTAGCTGGTATTTTGTGTTTTGGGGTGTGTGGTAGATTAGAGGTTAATATTGTAGCAGGTAATTTGCTATTTGGGGATGTGGCGGTTTAGGGGTTAATAGTGTAGTGGGGTACTTTGCGGTGGGCTATGTGGGGGTTTAGGGGTTGATAATGTAGCTTAGTGCAACAATCACATTTACTTTCTACTTATAATACGAGCGCACATTGTTGTAAATTACCATGAGTTCACAAAAACATTTGCGGTAATTTAAACAGCACGCCACTTTTAATATGGATTTGAGCGTAAAAAAAACTGCAATCTTGTGATCGGGTTTTATGCTCCTCGCGCTAATGCCCTACTCGTAATCTAGCCCTATAACGGAGAGTTTCCATTAATGAGGCATATCAGAAAGCATAAGATTTGTCGGGAAAATTTATAAATAGCAGATAGTTTATGAGCTATTTACATCAAAAGAGAAACAAGGGCATAATTGAACTTGCCATCAGAGGATATATCCCATATTATATATCAAATCTTTATCGAGACCAGAAACAAAAGGGCCTTCCACAAGTTAGTCCACACTGCTACCACAGGCCATACAGACAGACTGGAATCAGTAAAGTAAAAACCAAGTCCTACCTCAGCTCCCGATGGACCATGAGATCTTGGATTCGACAGGGACCAACCTTATACAGGAGGTGAGTTTCTCCACTCCTACCCCAGAGGCGAGTCAGGCAAATAGGTTCCCCTGCTAATGCCTAGGCTACAAGCCTCTTACAGGGACTGTGGTGTGGTCTCCTTCACATCTACCACTAGGTTGTTTCAATTTTGCTGAGTCACACCAGCATGTGTATATCGCATCTTGGTACAGATTTGCTGAGGCATCCTTTCCACGTAGGGTTGCAGCGTATCTAGAAAACACTACAGGGTAGGAAACTGTTATGCGGAAAGTAGTTTAGTCTTCTGATGCAATTTCCTTTCAGCTGCTTATTGTATGCTTTTTCATCCTCCAGTCCTAGCATAATGCGTTCACTTGCCTATTGATGGCGTACAAGCCTCAGGTTAGCCTGCAGTCCATTTGCATGCAGAAATCTCTCTCCCTCACCGTAGCTTCATTATTTTGGTTCTTTTCACTGGCTCACCTGATCTGTTCAGCTTGCTCCTAGTAGTGCATTGGATACCAAGAGAATGAAGCAAATTTGATCATAGAAGTAAACCTTTTATATCTCAGTTCATGGCGATTGAATGTATGATTTTGCCTCAGAGAGGTTTTTCTGATCATATGTTAAATACTTTCTGGCCAGATAGGCTGTTACAAGACATAGTTATCAAAACATCTGGAAAGTTTTCCTTTCCTGGTGTGAGTCTAAGAATTTACATTGGAACGCTTTCAGATTTTCTAAAATTATTAAAATGTTTGCAGGGTGGTCTCGATAAGGGTTTAGCAATTCCCTTAAAAGCCAAATGTATGCCCTTTCAGTCTTGTATCAAAAAAAGATATCAAGACTTCCTGACATTTAAGCCTTTGTTCAAGCATTGGTCAGGATAAGACAAGTTATCAGGCTTGCCTTCCCCTCTGTAGAACCTTAAAGGGACACTGAACCCAAAATTTTTCTTTCATAATTCAGATAGAGCATACAATTTTAAGCAACTTTCAAACTGACTCCTATTATCAATGTTTCTTCGTTCTCTTTGTATCTTTATTTGAAAAAGAAGGCATCTAAGCTTTTTTTGGGGGTTCAGAACTCTAGACAACACTTATTTATTGGTGGGTGAATTTATCCACCAATCAGCAGGTTGTTCACAAAAAATAGGCCGGTATCTAAACTTACATTCTTGCATTTCAAAAATAGATACCAAGAGAATGAAGACAATTTGATAATAGGCGTAAATTAGAAAGTTGCTTGAAATTTCATGCTCTATCTGAATCACGCAAAGAAAAAAATTGGGTTTAGTTCCCCTTTAACTTGGTTTGAGGTTCATCAGGCTCACCCGTTTGAACTTATGTAATTTCTGGACATTCAATTGTTGTCTTGCAAGGTTCTTTTTCTCTTGGCAATTTTCCTTGGCCAAAAGAGTACCTGTAAGATTATCTAAAAATATACAAAACACTTATTACTAGATATGTGCTGCATAACGAAATTTTCCATGTTTCATAGTCACATTGGTTTTGTTTTCATTTGGCACTTTTGGAGCCAAAAAAGGGTCAGAGAACACAGGAAAGGAATAAAAAACTGAGATCATTTGAGAAATTTGCTCATTCATTTGCAGTAATGTACAGGGGTCTGACCATTCATGTGAATAACTTCCCCTGTCCAATCATGACAAAGCATTACCAAATGATTGATGTTAGGGCCAGGAAGTCAGCCATCAAATGCCAAACAGGCTTGCCCAATCTTTTAACCTAGCACTGGGGGTTGGTAGTCTTAGTAAACATCAGCCATATTTTAGTCACTTCACTTCGGCTTCTGATGAGGGCAGTGGTGTGCGCCTCTGTCAGCGTCAGCTTTCTGTGTATTGTTTTTTGTTGTAACATTGTGCAGAATCAGATTTTTTTTTCTTGCAGTGGGAACCAGGGATTTATTCTTTTTCTATACTAGTTTAGTCTTAAAGAGTTGTAGTATTGGAGTGGGGGCATGGCTGATATTGGTAGGTAGGTCTTGTGCCTTTGGGCTAAATTACAAGTGGCACTGGCACACTAATTGTTGCATGTGAGCAATATCAGGTTTTGTATGCAGCAGAGATATTGCATATTGAAAGTAAACGCAAGCGCATAATTGCATTTTAAGCTTTTCGAGTTAGCTCAACTCAAAAACCTTGCATAGAAGGTAGCACATTAAAAATGTTTAATAAAACACAACATAAATACAATTAAAAATACAGTTACACAACCCCTACTGTGCTACCCAATAACGGGGTTGCTAGTAGTTCTTAGGATGTGCCTACAACTAGATTGACGACTTGCCTAACATTATAATTTATTTCATTTATCAACTCTCTAGCTAATATAACATCTTGGGCGAATATGGTTCCCAAAACATAAGATATATGATAAAATAATTGAATAAGACCTGGGGGTAAATTGCTATACTTTTAGGCTATTGTGTCCCAGGTTTTTTTTTTATATATGGGACGCCCATAGTGCAAATTATATTACTCCATAGTACTACTTGGCCAATAGATGTCTATCCATGAATACTATCTATTTTACTCACCATCTCAATATGAATTCCACCCCCCCCACGTATGCTCTCAAAGGCTTAGTCATTGTGGTTTGGATGTCTTTTCACTTGTAGTGTCAATATCACTACTTCAGAGATCTAGGTATTAGGTTATTTAATTGCACAACATTCTCTAGAGCCAACTCAGAAACCTCCGCTCCCCCCCTCCCTCCTCCTTCCATACTCCAAGCGGTGCTTACCCGCTGTTTCCCTCCAACTACTATAAAGCCCAAAAGTGGCTGTCCTTCAGACTAACATCTATGATTTAATAAACTCATCTAAAATGGCCCATAAGTGGCCTGCCACTTAGTCTGCCAATTAAGATAAAAATATTATAAAACAGAGGTTCCAGTAGCCTTGCTATTACTATACATGGATATCTTTATACATTGTATGTATAAAGTACCATTTTGTGGTATAAAGTACCATTTTGCGATGTATTGTATTACAGGCTGTGCGGTCCGGCTATTATGCTAGCGTTATAGCTTATACCGCCATGATTAATTCCGCTATCAAAGACCAGTATTTTTGGATTTTGCAAAACAAAAATGTTTCACAAAATGCATAACAAATATGTTACAAAGTACACAAACACCCATAAACTACCTATTAGCCCCTAAACTGCCATACTCTAGATTGCAAATACTAGAGTATGCCTCCCACTCACATCGCCAACACAAAGTTAAAATATTAACTTCTAATCTGCCGCCCCTGCATTGCCAACACTAAATAAACTTATTGACCTCTAAACCGCCGACCCCCCACATCGCTAACATCTAAATCAAACAATTAACCCCTAATCCGCCGCCCGAATCACAAATACTAAACTAAACCTATTAACCCCTAAACCGCCAAACACCCACATCGCAACTACCTAAATTAAACTGTTAACCCCTAAACTTAACACCCCCCTAACTTTTAAGTTACAATATAACTACCTTCAAATAAATACATAAAACCTAAGCTTAAACTACAAATAAACCTAACATAACTATTTTAACAAAATAAAATATACCAAAAATAAAAAACCTAAATTACAAAATTTAAAAATCCTAACACTACGAAAAAAAGAAAACAACTAACATTACAAAAAAAATCTAAAAAAGTCTAAAGTTACGAAAAATAAAAAAAATCTAAGATTACAAAAAATAATAAATGAAATGATCTAAAATAAAAAAATTAAACCTAATCTAATACCCCTATAAAAAACAAAAAAAACACCCCAAAATAAAAAAAAACAATCTAACAATAAACTACCAATAGCCCTTAAAAGGGCCTTTTTGTAGGGTATTGCTTTAAAGAAATCAACTCTTTTTTGCAAAAAATTACAAAGTCCCCCCTAACAATACAATCCCCCACCCACCCAAACCCCCAAAATAAAAACAACCTAACTAAAATAAATCTGAGCTACCCATTGCTCCTAAAGGAGCATTTCTATGGGCATTGCCCTTAAAAGGGCGATCGGCTCTTATGCTGGCCATAAAAAAATAAAAAAAGCCCTAATCCAAAAAAAAACCCATCCCCCAAAAAAACAAAACTAACACTAACCCCCAAAAATGTACTCACCGTTCCTGAAGTCCGGACATCCATCTTCTTCCAGGCGGAGCAAAGTCTTCATCCAGGCGGATCCATCTTCATCCATTGCGGGGCCATCTTCTATTTCCCCGAGGGGCGGAGCGGTCTTCTGAAGCGTGGAACTGTTTTCCGGCGGCGGTAGTCTTCAGCAATGTGGAGGTCCTCTTCAAGCGATCGTCCGCAGCACAATGAAGATTGAATGCAAGGTACCCCTTTATATTGGGGTACTTTGCATTCCTATTGGCTGAAATTTTCAAATCAGTCAATAGGATGAGAGCTACTGAAATCCTATTGGCTGTTTAAATCAGTTTCTAACACTTTTTGTCCATTGATGTCTATGGGGGAAAACATGCACAAGCACGTCAAGTTAGGACTTGGGGGCCCATTTATCAAAGGGCTTGCAGACCTGATCCGACACTGCGGATCAGGTCCGCAAGACCTCGCTAAATGCGGAGAGCAATACGCTCTCCGCATTTAACATTGCACCAGCAGCTCACAAGAGCTGCTGGTGCAACGCCGCCCCCTGCTGAGTCGCGGCCAATCGGCCGCCAGCAGGGAGGTGTCAATCAACCCGATCGTATTCGATCGGGTTGATTTCCGGCGATTTCTGTCCGCCTGCTCAGAGCAGGCGGACAGGGTTATGGAGCAGCGGTCTTTAGACCGCTGCTTCATAACTTGTGTTTCTGGCGAGTCTGAAGACTCGCCAGAAACACGGCCCTTCAAGCTCCATACGGAGCTTGATACATGAGCCTGTTGGTATGGAGCTTATCACACCATATCGCACAACACAAGAAGTTTTTTTTCAAACTTGTAATGATAGCGCTATGGAAAGTGTGGTACCGCTAAATTTTAGTTATTTACGCACCGGGTTTAGCGCAAAACTTGTAATTTACATGATTGGGTTTTGCTTGCACACAAACTTTTTACTTTCTACTTGTAATACGCGAAAGCACTAAATAAGCCCCACTTGTAATCTCGTACTTTGCTGGGGAATTTTTTTATTTTTTATTTCTATTTAAGTTTAAAACTCTGTGTGCAGAATCAGTTATTTTTCTTGCAGTTAATGCATCACACTGACAGTACATTTATATTATAGTGGGGGCATAGCTTAGACTTGTAGGAAGGTCTCCTGCCTTTGTTGGAGAACATTTTTTTTTTAAAGGGACATTCCAGTCAAAATTTAAATGCACATAGATGAATTACATATTTGAATAGAAACATATTTACAATATACACGTATTGACAAAAATGCTTTTAATAAATGTTATCACTCTTTTAGTGTTAACATTTTTCTCTGTTTGTGCACGTGAAGCATAGCTAGATATTGTCAGTGCACCAGCATTTTAAATACTGTAACTGTTCAGAGCACCAGTAGGGCTTGCATTATGTCAGCAACTAACAAATTGAATCATTGCCAGATGGTAAAAGCACCTTAGGTTCTCTGAGCAAGTGCTTTGTTTAAAATGCTGGTGCATAGTGCATAGTAAAATACACTTTTGAAACAGTTATAGCTTTTATTAGAAGCATTTTTCTTAATACATGTACATTACAAAAATGTTTCTTTTCACAACTGAAGTGCACCAACGTGGATTACAATATTAGCACAATGTAGCTTTAATTTAAATTCAACCCTTTGTGTGCAGAATCTTTTTTTTCTTGCAGCTACATAACACTGGCTGCATATTTGTATAGCAGTAGGGGCATAGCTGGTACTGGTAGGTTGGTCCCCTGCCTTTAAATTAAACTATTTAATTTAAGTTTAACCCTTTGTGTGCAGAAATAGTAATTTTTCTTGCTCGTTCACTAATCCGGCAGGAGATATGAAATATTTATATATATATATATATATATATATATATATATATATATATATATATATATATATATATATATATATATATACACAGACTCCAAGTTAGTGCCAACCCAAACATAGACCAGGGTGCTTGGCAGGGTATTCAATCAAGATAAAGATAAGCACTCACTGGATTTAAGTACAATAACTATTTATTGGTAGTGACGTTTGAGGAAGGGGTGAATGTCCAGTGAGTGCTTATCTTTATCTTGATTCATTTTATATATATATATATATATATATATATATATATATATATATATATATATATATATATATACAGAACACAGAAGGGGGCTGCACTCTCAGACTGGACTGGGTACACATCTTATGACCCTGCAATATGCTCAGCCTTGCATGCTCAAAAGCACTCTCAGGAAGCTGTGAGTCCCAGGCAGTTAACCCCAGACAAGTCTGGGTGAAAGTCCCATAGGAAAAATTACAAAATAGAATCATACAAAACAACATAGAAAGTCCATCACTCACTTGCAAGATCTCAGCTAAGATTAAAAGCAAACCTGGAAGAGTTAGATACCGCATCTGACCAAATCATTACAACTCAGATCTCACTGCTATAAACAGAAGGCTGCTTCACCACATGCTGTTAAATTCTTACAATATTCTGGTATGCATCTCTGCCCTCTTTATTACCCAGGCTGTTTCACCATGTCCCTTTAAATTCTTACAATATTCTGGTATGCATCTCTGCTCCCTTTATTACCCTGGCTGTTTCACCACGTCCCTTTAAGTTCTTACAATATTATAGTATTCATCTCTGCTCCCTTTATTACCCTGGCTGTTTCACCACGTCCCTTTAAATTCTTACAATATTCTAGTATGCATCTCTGCTCCCTTTATTAACCTGGCTGTTTCACCACATCCTGTTAAATTCTTACAATATTCTGGTATGCATCTCTGCCCTCTTTATTACCCTGGCTGTTTCACCACGCCCCTTTAAATTCTTACAATATTGTAGTATGCATCTCTGCTCTTTTTATTACCCTCGCTGTTTCACCACGCCCCTTTAAATTCTTACAATATTGTAGTATGCATCTCTGCTCCCTTTATTACCCTGGCTGTTTCACCACATCCCTTTAAATTCTTACAATATTCTGGTATGCAACTCTGCTCCCTTTATTACCCTGGCTGTTAAACCACGTCCCTTTAAATTCTTACAATATTCTGGTATGCATCTCTGCTCCCTTTATTACCCAGGCTGTTTCACCACGTCCCTTTAAATTCTTACAATATTCTAGTATGCATCTCTGCTCCTTTATTACCCTGGCTGTTTCACCACGTCCCTTTAAATTCTTACAATATTCTAGTATGCATCTCTGCTCCTTTTATTACCCTGGCTGTTTCACCACGTCCCTTTAAATTCTTACAATATTCTAGTATGCATCTCTGCTCCTGTTATTATTCTAGCTGTTTCACCACGTCCCTTTAAATTCTTACAATATTCTAGTATGCATCTCTGCTCCTGTTATTATTCTAGCTGTTTCACCACGTCCCTTTAAATTCTTACAATATTGAAGTATGCATCTCTGCTCCCGTTATTACCCTGGCTGTTTCACCACGTCCCTTTAAATTCTTACAATATTGTAGTATGCATCTCTGCTCCCTTTATTACCCTGGCTGTTTCACCACGTCCCTTTAAATTCTTACAATATTCTAGTATGCATCTCTGCCACCTTTATTACCCTGGCTGTTTCACCACGTCCCTTTAAATTCTTACAATATTCTGGTATGCATCTCTGCTCCCTTTATTACCCTGGCTGTTTCACCACGTCCCTTTAAATTCTTACAATATTGTAGTATGCATCTCTGCTCCCTTTATTACCCTGGCTGTTTCACCACGTCCCTTTAAATTCTTACAATATTCTGCTATGCATCTCTGCTCCCTTTATTACCCTGGCTGTTTCACCACGTCCTTTTAAATTCTTACAATATTCTAGTATGCATCTCTGCTCCTTTTATTACCCTGGCTGTTTCACCACGTCCCTTTAAATTCTTACAATATTCTGGTATACATCTCTGCTCCCTTTATTACCCTGGCTGTTTCACCACGTCCCTTTAAATTCTTACAATATTCTGGTATGCATCTCTGCTCCCTTTATTACCCTGGCTGTTTCACCACGTCCCGTTAAATTCTTACAATATTCTAGTATGCATCTCTGCTCACTTTATTACCCTGGCTGTTAAACCACGTCCCGTTAAATTCTTACAATATTCTGGTATGCATCTCTGCTCCCTTTATTACCCTGACTGTTTCACCACGTCCCTTTAAATTCTTACAATATTCTAGTATGCATCTCTGCTCCCGTTATTACCCTGACTGTTTCACCACATCCCTTTATATTCTTACAATATTCTGGTATGCATCTCTGTTCCCTTTATTACCCTGGCTGTTTCACCACGTCCCTTTAAATTCTTACAATATTCTAGTATGCATCTCTGTTACTTTTATTACCCTGGCTGTTTCACCACATCCCTTTAAATTCTTACAATATTCTAGTATGCATCCCTACTCCTTTTATTACCCTGGCTGTTTCACCATGTCCCTTTAAATTCTTACAATATTCTAGTATGCATCTCTGCTCCTTTTATTACCCTGGCTGTTTCACCATGTCCCTTTAAATTCTAACAATATTCTGGTATGCATCTCTGCTCCCTTTATTACCCTGGCTGTTTCACCACGTCCCTTTAAATTCTTACAATATTCTGGTATGCATCTCTGTTACTTTTATTACCCTGGCTGTTTCACCACATCCCTTTAAATTCTTACAATATTCTAGTATGCATCCCTACTCCTTTTATTACCCTGGCTGTTTCACCATGTCCCTTTAAATTCTTACAATATTCTAGTATGCATCTCTGCTCCCTTTATTAACCTGGCTGTTTCACCACATCCTGTTAAATTCTTACAATATTCTGGTATGCATCTCTGCCCTCTTTATTACCCTGGCTGTTTCACCACGCCCCTTTAAATTCTTACAATATTGTAGTATGCATCTCTGCTCTTTTTATTACCCTCGCTGTTTCACCACGCCCCTTTAAATTCTTACAATATTGTAGTATGCATCTCTGCTCCCTTTATTACCCTGGCTGTTTCACCACATCCCTTTAAATTCTTACAATATTCTGGTATGCAACTCTGCTCCCTTTATTACCCTGGCTGTTAAACCACGTCCCTTTAAATTCTTACAATATTCTGGTATGCATCTCTGCTCCCTTTATTACCCAGGCTGTTTCACCACGTCCCTTTAAATTCTTACAATATTCTAGTATGCATCTCTGCTCCTTTATTACCCTGGCTGTTTCACCACGTCCCTTTAAATTCGTACAATATTCTAGTATGCATCTCTGCTCCTTTTATTACCCTGGCTGTTTCACCACGTCCCTTTAAATTCTTACAATATTCTAGTATGCATCTCTGCTCCTGTTATTATTCTAGCTGTTTCACCACGTCCCTTTAAATTCTTACAATATTCTAGTATGCATCTCTGCTCCTGTTATTATTCTAGCTGTTTCACCACGTCCCTTTAAATTCTTACAATATTGAAGTATGCATCTCTGCTCCCGTTATTACCCTGGCTGTTTCACCACGTCCCTTTAAATTCTTACAATATTGTAGTATGCATCTCTGCTCCGTTTATTACCCTGGCTGTTTCACCACGTCCCTTTAAATTCTTACAATATTCTAGTATGCATCTCTGCCACCTTTATTACCCTGGCTGTTTCACCACGTCCCTTTAAATTCTTACAATATTCTGGTATGCATCTCTGCTCCCTTTATTACCCTGGCTGTTTCACCACGTCCCTTTAAATTCTTACAATATTGTAGTATGCATCTCTGCTCCCTTTATTACCCTGGCTGTTTCACCACGTCCCTTTAAATTCTTACAATATTCTGGTATGCATCTCTGCTCCCTTTATTACCCTGGCTGTTTCACCACGTCCTTTTAAATTCTTACAATATTCTAGTATGCATCTCTGCTCCTTTTATTACCCTGGCTGTTTCACCACGTCCCTTTAAATTCTTACAATATTCTGGTATACATCTCTGCTCCCTTTATTACCCTGGCTGTTTCACCACGTCCCTTTAAATTCTTACAATATTCTGGTATGCATCTCTGCTCCCTTTATTACCCTGGCTGTTTCACCACGTCCCTTTAAATTCTTACAATATTCTGGTATGCATCTCTGTTCCCTTTATTACCCTGGCTGTTTCACCACGTCCCGTTAAATTCTTACAATATTCTAGTATGCATCCCTGCTCCTTTTATTACCCTGACTGTTTCACCACGTCCCTTTAAATTCTTACAATATTCTGGTATGCATCTCTGCTCACTTTATTACCCTGGCTGTTAAACCACGTCCCGTTAAATTCTTACAATATTCTGGTATGCATCTCTGCTCCCTTTATTACCCTGACTGTTTCACCACATCCCTTTAAATTCTTACAATATTCTAGTATGCATCTCTGCTCCCGTTATTACCCTGACTGTTTCACCACATCCCTTTATATTCTTACAATATTCTGGTATGCATCTCTGTTCCCTTTATTACCCTGGCTGTTTCACCACGTCCCTTTAAATTCTTACAATATTCTAGTATGCATCTCTGTTACTTTTATTACCCTGGCTGTTTCACCACATCCCTTTAAATTCTTACAATATTCTAGTATGCATCCCTACTCCTTTTATTACCCTGGCTGTTTCACCATGTCCCTTTAAATTCTTACAATATTCTAGTATGCATCCCTGCTCCTTTTATTACCCTGGCTGTTTCACCACGTCCCTTTATATTCTTACAATATTCTAGTATGCATCTCTGCTCCCTTTATTACCCTGGCTGTTTCACCACGTCCCTTTAAATTCTTACAATATTCTAGTATGCATCTCTGCTCCCTTTATTAACCTGGCTGTTTCACCACATCCCTTTAAATTCTTACAATATTCTGGTATGCATCTCTGCTCCCTTTATTACCCTGGCTGTTTCACCACATCCCTTTAAATTCTTACAATATTCTGGTATGCATCTCTGCTCCCTTTATTACCCTGGCTGTTTCACCACGTCCCTTTAAATTCTTACAATATTCTGGTATGCATCTCTGCTCCCTTTATTACCCTGACTGTTTTACCACGTCCCTTTAAATTCTTACAATATTCTGCTATGCATCTCTGCTCCCTTTATTACCCTGACTGTTTTACCACGTCCCTTTAAATTCTTACAATATTGTAGTATGCATCTCTGCTCCCTTTATTACCCTGGCTGTTTCACCACGTCCCTTTAAATTCTTACAATATTCTGGTATGCATCTCTGCTCCCTTTATTACCCTGGCTGTTTCACCACGTCCTTTTAAATTCTTACAATATTCTAGTATGCATCTCTGCTCCTTTTATTACCCTGGCTGTTTCACCATGTCCCTTTAAATTCTTACAATATTCTAGTATGCATCCCTGCTCCTTTTATTACCCTGGCTGTTTCACCACGTCCCTTTATATTCTTACAATATTCTAGTATGCATCTCTGCTCCCTTTATTAACCTGGCTGTTTCAACACATCCCTTTAAATTCTTACAATATTCTGGTATGCATCTCTGCTCCCTTTATTACCCTGGCTGTTTCACCACGTCCCTTTAAATTCTTACAATATTCTGGTATGCATCTCTGCTCCCTTTATTACCCTGACTGTTTTACCACGTCCCTTTAAATTCTTACAATATTCTGCTATGCATCTCTGCTCCCTTTATTACCCTGACTGTTTTACCACGTCCCTTTAAATTCTTACAATATTCTGCTATGCATCTCTGCTCCCTTTATTACCCTGACTGTTTTACCACGTCCCTTTAAATTCTTACAATATTCTGGTATGCATCTCTGCTCCCTTTATTACCCTGGCTGTTTCACCACGTCCCTTTAAATTCTTACAATATTCTAGTATGCAACTCTGCTCCTTTTATTAACCTGGCTGTTTCACCACGTCCCTTTAAATTCTTACAATATTCTAGTATGCATCTCTGCCACCTTTATTACCCTGGCTGTTTCACCACGTCCCTTTATATTCTTACAATATTCTGGTATGCATCTCTGCTCCCTTTATTACCCTGGCTGTTTCACCACGTCCCTTTAAATTCTTACAATATTCTGGTATGCATCTCTGCTCCCTTTATTACCCTGGCTGTTTCACCACGTCCCTTTAAATTCTTACAATATTCTGGTATGCATCTCTGCTCCCTTTATTACCCTGGCTGTTTCACCACGTCCCTTTAAATTCTTACAATATTGTAGTATGCATCTCTGCTCCCTTTATTACCCTGGCTGTTTCACCACGTCCCTTTAAATTCTTACAATATTCTGGTATGCATCTCTGCTCCCTTTATTACCCTGGCTGTTTCACCACGTCCTTTTAAATTCTTACAATATTCTAGTATGCATCTCTGCTCCTTTTATTACCCTGGCTGTTTCACCACGTCCCTTTAAATTCTTACAATATTCTGGTATGCATCTCTGCTCCCTTTATTACCCTGGCTGTTTCACCACGTCCCTTTAAATTCTTACAATATTCTGGTATGCATCTCTGTTCCCTTTATTACCCTGGCTGTTTCACCACGTCCCTTTAAATTCTTACAATATTCTAGTATGCATCTCTGTTACTTTTATTACCCTGGCTGTTTCACCACATCCCTTTAAATTCTTACAATATTCTAGTATGCATCCCTGCTCCTTTTATTACCCTGGCTGTTTCACCACGTCCCTTTATATTCTTACAATATTCTAGTATGCATCTCTGCTCCCTTTATTACCCTGGCTGTTTCACCACGTCCCTTTAAATTCTTACAATATTCTAGTATGCATCTCTGCTCCCTTTATTAACCTGGCTGTTTCAACACATCCCTTTAAATTCTTACAATATTCTGGTATGCATCTCTGCTCCCTTTATTACCCTGGCTGTTTCACCACATCCCTTTAAATTCTTACAATATTCTGGTATGCATCTCTGCTCCCTTTATTACCCTGGCTGTTTCACCACGTCCCTTTAAATTCTTACAATATTCTGGTATGCATCTCTGCTCCCTTTATTACCCTGACTGTTTTACCACGTCCCTTTAAATTCTTACAATATTCTGCTATGCATCTCTGCTCCCTTTATTACCCTGACTGTTTTACCACGTCCCTTTAAATTCTTACAATATTCTGCTATGCATCTCTGCTCCCTTTATTACCCTGACTGTTTTACCACGTCCCTTTAAATTCTTACAATATTCTGGTATGCATCTCTGCTCCCTTTATTACCCTGACTGTTTTACCACGTCCCTTTAAATTCTTACAATATTCTGGTATGCATCTCTGCTCCCTTTATTACCCTGGCTGTTTCACCACGTCCCTTTAAATTCTTACAATATTCTGGTATGCATCTCTGCTCCCTTTATTACCCTGACTGTTTTACCACGTCCCTTTAAATTCTTACAATATTCTGGTATGCATCTCTGCTCCCTTTATTACCCTGGCTGTTTCACCACGTCCCTTTAAATTCTTACAATATTCTGGTATGCATCTCTGCTCCCTTTATTACCCTGGCTGTTTCACCACGTCCCTTTAAATTCTTACAATATTCTGGTATGCATCTCTGCTCCCTTTATTACCCTGGCTGTTTCACCACGTCCCTTTAAATTCTTACAATATTCTGGTATACATCTCTGCTCCCTTTATTACCCTGGCTGTTTCACCACGTCCCTTTAAATTCTTACAATATTCTGGTATGCATTTCTTCTGATGTTTGAAGTTATGACTTGTTTGTAATTTTGTTATTAGCTACTCTGTACAATTTCAGTGTGCATCCCAAGCCATTTGTGATCCCCCCCAATCTGATTTGCAAGTGTGTGTAACCCCCTGTCAAGCTAGCTAGACTGTTTGTAACCAGCTGCCTGGAATCAAATCATTACAAATCAGATCTCTCAACTACAGGTAGCCCTCAGTTTACGCCGGGGTTAGGTTCCAGAAGGAATGGTTTTTAAATCGAAACCGTTGTAAATTGAAACCCAGTTTATAATGTAAGTCAATGGGAAGTGAGGGAGATAGGTTCCAGGCCCCTCTCAAAATTGTCATAAGTAACACCTAATACATTATTTTAAAAGCTTGACATGAAGACTTTAAATGCTAAACAGCATTATAAACCTAATAAAATAATCACACAACACAGAATATATAATTAAACTAAGTTAAATGAACAAAAACATTTGCTAAACAACATTATAAACCTAATAAAATAACCACACAACACAGACTTCACTTGCATTTTTCTGCAAAAAGTTATTTCTATGCATTCCAATCTGGACTGAGTTATAGACAGAAAGATCTTGTTCCTTTAAAATCTGCTTGATAGCTCAGGTCTGGTTAAACTGATTAATTTCAGCTTGCTTGGCTTGCATATCTTTGCTGCAACACAAGCGGACAGCTTCACCTACTGGCTATTTTAATCAATGCACTGCTTCTCAATGCTTTTCAATAGCAGTCACATGACTGGAAAAAAAGGTAGTTATTCTGAAACGGTGCAAATTGAACCGTTGTAAACCGAGGGCCACCTGTATAAACAACAGGACAAAGGCTCTGTGTGCCCTGTGCTCTAAGTGGTTCTGTGTTACAAGTGGTAGAGTTACCTAGTGGAGTAAGAAACTGGAGGGGGAAACTGCAGTCCCCCTAACAGGTAAACCTTTCTAACTATACACCTGCACAATGTTCTCAATGTCTTTTCTGCTCTTTCTGCCTGCCCTTCTCCTAAAACTCACTGCATGTCCCCATAACAATTATAACAATAACCCCACAGTATCCATATCTCACCCTCCCTTCTCTCATTCCCTATGGTGTCCTCTCATGAACTACTCTGTCTCCTTACAAACACTTCCCCATCTATCTATCCTGTGTCCATCACAACCGGTCCTACAAGTCTCACTCTCCCCTTCTGTCACTCACACTCCTACTACTGCTTCTTGCTGGTGACGTCTCTCCTATCCCTGGCCCTGCAGCCATCACCAAACTTCTACACTTGCGCTCAGTACCCCACTGCAAAAACTCTAGGTCACGCAATACTAACAATCTCAGGCCCCATCACATATGCGGCGTTGCCCGCAAAAGCCGGTGTCGCCAATTATTTTGCAAATCTAGTAATCACGTATACGGCACCGCATACAAGTGCGGCACGTATATTTAACCCGTCACCCGCTGTTTTTACTTCCATAACTAACATAGAACCGGGGTCGCAAGTCTGTATCACATATTAAGCGCAAGGACTTATGAGGCAAAAATTGAGAAATTTTACTCCATTTTCACCTCGCCACACATAGGCAGGCACAGCAAGCTTGGGGCTGAGTATATGAACACCGTCACTCCCTCGATGTCTTAACAAACACCTAACGCATGTGCAATATGTACCTCTCAACTGAGATTCCCCCATCGCAATAACTAATAAATGTATTAACCCTTAATCCACCAACCCCACTTCGCAAAGTATCTAATAAAGTTATTAATCCCTAATCTGCCACTCACCCAAAATGTAAAGTATCTAATTATACTATTAACCCCTAATCCGCCAACCCCCACAACGCAATCTACCTATTAACACTATTAACCCCTAAACCGTTAACCCCCCACAACTTAAACTACCTAATTAACCTATTAACCCCAAAACAGCCAACCCCCACAACGCAAAATATCATGGGCTATTGGTAGTTTAGTGTTAGCTTAGGGGGTGTCTTTATTTTGGGGTCTCTTTTTTGTTTTTTAGGGGTATTAGATTTGGTTTAATTTTTTTTATTTTGGATAATTTTGTTAATTTTTTTCTGTAATCTTAGATTTTTTTTTATTTAATCTTAGGTTGTTTTTTTATGTAAACTTAGGTTTTGTTTTTTTCATGTAAAGATAGGATTTTTTATTTTTGTTAATTTTTAATAATTTTTAAAGGTAGTTTTTTTATTTTATGTAATTGTAGTTAAATGGGGTTAATTTAGTGGGTGTTAGGTTCGGGGGTTAGTGATTAGATTTATACTTTGAGTTGTATTGGGGGGGCGGTGGGTTAGCGGTTTATTGGTTAATTAGGTTGTTTGCGTTGTGAGGGGTTGGCGGTTTAGGGGTTAATAGTGTTAATAGGTAGATTGCATTGTGGGGGTTGGCGGTTTAGGGGTTAAAAGGTTAATTAGGCAGTTTGCGTTGTGGGGTGTTGGCAGTTTGGGGGTTAATAGTGTTAATAGGTAGATTGCATTGTGGGGGGTTGGTGGTTTAGGGATTAATAGTTTAAATAGGTACTTTGAGTTGTGGGTAGATGGCGGATTAGGGGTTAATACATTTATTAGGTACTTTGCGATGTGGGGGAATGGCGGATTGAGGGTTAATACATTTATTAGATACTTTGCTATGTTGAGGGATGGCAAATTATTGGTTAATACATTTATTAGGTACTTTGCGATGTGGGGGTTGGCGGATTATGGGTTAATATTTTAAACGGGTAGATTGAGTTGTGGGGGTATGGTGGATATAGGGGTTTTGACACGTCGGCTTAATTTTTTGGAGGCAGGTTTGATTTCTATGTGCGATTAAACATTTTTTGTTGTTTACTTAGGCGCCGGCAGTTTAAAATGTCACTGGCGACTCAAGAAATGTGTATATGATTTGCCGGCGCAGTATAAGTGATTAACCGAATGTGCAAGGTGAATTTACAGGGGGTGTGGGGTTCAGCAGTTGCGCTGAAACCTATACCGTATATGTAATCTCACCCCAGATCTCCATTAACCCACAGTGATTATCCCCTCTCTTTTCTTGTGCTCTCTGGAATGCTCGCTCTCTAACAAACTTACAACTGTCAACGACCTGTTTGTTTCCAGCGCTTTCAACCTTTTAGCAATTACTGAAACCTGGCTTTCTTCTACTGACACTGCTTCTATTGCTGCTCTCACGCATGGAGGTCTCCACTTTAGCCACACACCTAGGCCAGATGAGAGACATGGTGACAGTGTTAGAATCATACTCTCCCCCTCCTGCTCCTATCAGTACCTACCTCCGTTTCCATCTCTCTCCTTTTCCTCCTTTGTAGTCCACTGAATTGAAATGTTCTCCCCCCTCTCTCTTAGAGTTGCAGTTATCTATCACTCCACTGGACCAACCTCCCAATTCCTTGACAACTTTGCTTCCTCACTTTCTCTCTACAAATACACCTACTCTAATTCTGGGGGACTTCAACATCCCCATTGATAACCCATCTGTCCCTGCTGCCTCTAAACTTCTCTCTCACTAACTCCTTTGGCCTCTCACAATCCACCCTATTCCCTACTCACCGCGATGGACACTCTATTGATCTGGTATTCTTCTATCTCTGCGCTAGCTCTGATGTCACCTGTCGCCCATTTCCCATCTCAGACCACCATCTACTCACCTATAATCTTAATATACATGCTAAACCTACTTCTCCGCCTCGCATCTGTAGAAATCTGCACACTGTGGATCCTCTCCAACTTTCCAACATTATTCAAAATCGCCTCTCCCACACTTCCACGATATCCTGCTCTGACCTTGCTACAACCCACTATAACAATACTCTCTCCTCTGCAGTTGACATTCTTGTTCCTCCCCAACCACGCAAAACCCCATGTCATCAGCTCCAGCCCTGTCACTCTCAGCATACGTGCTACCTGCAAAAATGCTCCCATACTGCTGAGCGTGCCTGGAGGAAATCCCGCTCTGAATCCGATTTCATCCACTATAAGTTTATTCTTTACTCTTACACTGCTGCCCTTCACTTAGCTTAGCAAACCTGCTTCTCTTCTCTTATATCTACTCACTCCTCAAACCCCAAAGACACTTCTCCATTTTCAACTCTCTCCTCTACATTACTGCACCACCCCCTTCATCTGCCTTTAGTGCTTGGCAGACTACTTTTCCAATAAAATATTTACCATCTGAAGCAACATCCCAACACAAGACTGCAATCTTTCATCTTCGCCCTCAGTCACCCCCTCTGCCACTCTCTGCACCCTCCCCCCAACCACTGAGAATGAATTGGCTTCCTTATTGTCTTCCTCACACCTCACTACCTGCCCACTTGACCCTATTCCTTCACATCTAATACCTTCTCTGTTTTTCAACCTCACTTCATCTCTAACTCACATATTTCATCTATCCCTTACTACTGGTTCATTCCCATCATCCTTCAAATATGCAAATGTCACCCCATCCTCAAAAAACCCTCCCTCTACTACCCCAATTCTCTTGCAAACTACCGCACAATATCACTGCTTCCTCTAGCTTCAAAACTCCTTTAAAAACAAGTTTTTGATCGGCCTAACCCACTTCCTGTCCTCCAACTAATTGCTTGACACCCTGCAATCTGGCTTCCGCCCCCAACACTCAACTAAGACTGCCATAACTACGGTTACTACCTATCTACTTTCCATTAAAAACAATGGCTACTACTCTATACTCAACTTACTTGACCTTCCTGCTGCCTTTGACACCGTTGACCATCCCCTCCTCCTATGGACTCTTAGCTCTCTTGGGCTCTGTGACACTGCACTTTCCTGGATCCATTATCTCTCTAACAGGTCCTTTTCTGTCCTTTTTGCTGGTGACTCTCCATTGCCTCTATCTGTTGGCGTACCTTAAGGCTCTGTTCTGGGTCCTCTACTCTTCTCTATTTACATTTCTTCACTGGGTAAACTTATCAACAGCTATGGTTTCAACTATCACCTCTATGCTGATGATACGCAGATCTACGTGTCTACCCTATTACTCTCTCTATCAATTCTCAAATCAGTGCTTGCTTCACTGGCATTTCTTCCTTGTTGGCCCTCACCACATAAAAATAAACATTTCCAAGACCGAACTACTTTTAATCCCCCCCCCCCCTATAATTCTACTCCGGTTTCTAACTTCTCTATAACTGTTGGCAGCACCACTATGTCTCCATCACCCCAAGTCCGCTGCCTTGAAATTACACTTGACTCAAATCTGTCCATCATACCCCACATCCAATTGCTGTCTTCATCTTGCCGTAACCACCTACACAATATCTCCAAAATTTGTCCATTTCTGAGCGCTGAAACTACTAAACAGCTAATCCACCTGTAATTTCCTAACTTGACTACTGTACTAACCAACTAACTGGCCTACCTCTCAACTGCCTCTCCCCCCTTCAATCCATCCTAAATGCCTCTGCCAGGCTAATCCATATATCCTGACGCTCTGTATCTGCTGCACCTCTCTGCAAGCTCCTTCACTGGCTCCTCATTCACAGCAGAATTAAATTCAAACTTCTCACCCTGGCCTACAAAGCCCTCACCAATTCTACACCCCTACCTGTCTTCACTCACAAACAAATATACTCCAGCCCGCCCCATAAGATTCAACAATGGCCTGCTCCTTGCATCCTCTACAATCACCTCCTCTCATGCTAGACCATAGAACTTCTCTTGTGCGGTACCAACCCTCTGGAACGCACTTCCTTGAGCTGTCAGACTTTCCCCTAACCTGTCCACCTTTAAATTCTCCCTAAAGACCTTTTTGTTCGGGGAAGCTTATCACCCAACGCAATTACAAATGGATTCCACTTACCTAATAATTGACCTCATCTAACTCCACATTAACATCATTCTCACCTCTGCAGTCCTCACCTGCTGTTTCTCATCCTACTAACCACCTAGATTGTAAGTTCCCACGGTAATAAGGCCCTCAAACCCCCTGTATTTGTTTGTTATATTTTGTCTTATATTTTAATGTCCAAAACATGGGTCCCTAATACAGCCATGCAAATACAAGCTTTCAATCAAACAAACTTTCAATCAAAGAAACAAATGTGGTACCTGGGCTTGTCCCATTTGGCCAGATGTGGTAACTAACTCTTCCAGTTTTGCTTTTAATCTTAGCTGAGAGCTTGCAAGTGAGTGCTGGACTTGCTCTGTGTGTTGTATTAATTTATTTTGTAATTTTCCCTATGGGACTTGCACCCAGACTTGTCTGGGGTTAATTGCCTGTGACTCTGGGGACAGCACAGCTTCTTCAAGTGCTATTGAGCACCCAGGGCTGAGCATGTTGCAGGGTCATAGGATGTTTACCCAGTCCAGTCTGATAGTGCAGTCCCCTTCTGTGTTTTGTATTTGTCTAGGGTGATTACATAAGTCTGTGAACCCTTGACTTGTTCCCAGTTTGTTTGATTGAGAGCTTGCATTTGTATGGCTGTAGTAGACCCAGGTTTTGGGAGAGACCTTGACGTGGTAATTGGGCTTGTTCCATTTGGCTAGATGCGGTAACTAGCTCTTCCAGTTTTGCTTTTAATCTTAGCTGAGAGCTTGCAAGTGATTGCTGGACTTTCTCTGTGTTGTGTATGTGTGTAGGGAAAAAAAGCAGAGGAGAGCGCACAACAGGACTTTAAGTGCAGTATATTTAATTAAATTTGAAATTAAAACAAATGTGAGCCTAATCCCCTATGTGGAACTACTCATGAGTTATCTTCAAACATATGAGGAATGTAAAAATGTCAATGAGCAGGATCTTCCCGTATCAGGTGGCTGTTGAAACTTAACCCGAACAAAGTCCCACGGAAGCCTTAAAATTCAGGTTCGGATACCAAGGGTGATGGAATCTTCCAATAGCTGCCAGTTGCTATTAAAGTTAAACACAATCCTTCAGTGTGTCTAACCGATAGCTTGAATCAACCACTCAGTGCTACTTCAGCGTTGTGACGTGAAGGGGCGTACCTGATGTGTTTCTCAGACACAACTCCGCTCCATCACCCTTGGTATACCTGTATATCTATACCTATATATTAAAGGACCACTAAACACAAATTGTAAAACTCTTTATTTTGAACCTTCATATTTGAGCATAATATTGCAATGAAAACTGCAACTTTATTTTGTCAAATTAGTATATTGTTTTATGTTTATCCATTTCACGGATTTTCATGTCCCCTAGTTTAATAGAATCTTTAACTTTTAACGTATAACATATAATTTTACAGTTCTTAATATGTACTCGGCACCACGTTAGACCTAAATTTCAAACTCCAATTCGCTTTACACATATTTTACATGATTGTGTTCTTCACATAGAAAATAATGTAATTGTTATATACAGGGAGTGCAGAATTATTAGGCAAATGAGTATTTTGACCACATCATCCTCTTTATGCATGTTGTCTTACTCCAAGCTGTATAGGCTCGAAAGCCTACTACCAATTAAGCATATTAGGTGATGTGCATCTCTGTAATGAGAAGGGGTGTGGTCTAATGACATCAACACCCTATATCAGGTGTGCATAATTATTAGGCAACTTCCTTTCCTTTGGAAAAATGGGTCAAAAGAAGGACTTGACAGGCTCAGAAAAGTCAAAAATAGTGAGATATCTTGCAGAGGGATGCAGCACTCTTAAAATTGCAAAGCTTCTGAAGCGTGATCATCGAACAATCAAGCGTTTCATTCAAAATAGTCAACAGGGTCGCAAGAAGCGTGTGGAAAAACCAAGGCGCAAAATAACTGCCCATGAACTGAGAAAAGTCAAGCGTGCAGCTGCCAAGATGCCACTTGCCACCAGTTTGGCCATATTTCAGAGCTGCAACATCACTGGAGTGCCCAAAAGCACAAGGTGTGCAATACTCAGAGACATGGCCAAGGTAAGAAAGGCTGAAAGATGACCACCACTGAACAAGACACACAAGCTGAAACGTCAAGACTGGGCCAAGAAATATCTCAAGACTGATTTTTCTAAGGTTTTATGGACTGATGAAATGAGAGTGAGTCTTGATGGGCCAGATGGATGGGCCCGTGGCTGGATTGGTAAAGGGCAGAGAGCTCCAGTCCGACTCAGACGCCAGCAAGGTGGAGGTGGAGTACTGGTTTGGGCTGGTATCATCAAAGATGAGCTTGTGGGGCCTTTTCGGGTTGAGGATGGAGTCAAGCTCAACTCCCAGTCCTACTGCCAGTTTCTGGAAGACACCTTCTTCAAGCAGTGGTACAGGAAGAAGTCTGCATCCTTCAAGAAAAACATGATTTTCATGCAGGACAATGCTCCATCACACGCGTCCAAGTACTCCACAGCGTGGCTGGCAAGAAAGGGTATAAAAGAAGAAAATCTAATGACATGGCCTCCTTGTTCACCTGATCTGAACCCCATTGAGAACCTGTGGTCCATCATCAAATGTGAGATTTACAAGGAGGGAAAACAGTACACCTCTCTGAACAGTGTCTGGGAGGCTGTGGTTGCTGCTGCACGCAATGTTGATGGTGAACAGATCAAAACACTGACAGAATCCATGGATGGCAGGCTTTTGAGTGTCCTTGCAAAGAAAGGTGGCTATATTGGTCACTGATTTGTTTTTGTTTTGTTTTTGAATGTCAGAAATGTATATTTGTGAATGTTGATATGTTATATTGGTTTCACTGGTAAAAATAAATAATTTAAATGGGTATATATTTGTTTTTTGTTAAGTTGCCTAATAATTATGCACAGTAATAGTCACCTGCACAAACAGATATCCCCCTAAAATAGCTATAACTAAAAACAAACTAAAAACTACTTCTAAAACTATTCAGCTTTGATATTAATGAGTTTTTTGGGTTCATTGAGAACATGGTTGTTGTTCAATAATAAAATTAATCCTCAAAAATACAACTTGCCTAATAATTCTGCACTCCCTGTATATATATATATATATATATATATATATACAGTATATATATATATATATATATATATATATATATATATATATATATATATATATATATATATATATATATATATATAAACAAGCAAAGTGCACTCCAGATCCTGAACAGCAATAGCTTCGGGTGCTAGTCAAAACGTTAAAAATAGCCAGAAAACAAGAAGCACTCCAGAAGTCTTTCAATAGTTTCACCTTTAATCAGTGAACGTTTTCGGGCAATAAACTGCCCGTCCTCAAACTTACAAGGTTTACAGAAAACTTACCACCCAGCTGTGTTATGAACCGCCACCAGAGAAAAGTGCGCTACGCTCTCCGCGGTAGATGCGCCACCCCTACCGAGTGATGTCATCGCCCGCGGCAACGTGTGGAGACTGAATGAAGAAAAACAACAAAGAAACAGCATAATTATACAAGCACCGAACAAGCGCTAAGCATACTAAAATAAGCATACTAAAATAAGAACATAGGCAATATTAATGACAAAAATGGGAAATTATGTTATATCGCTATATAATAGTACACATACGGTTGCCATAGCAACCAGTAAACAACAGACGCCATATATGGCAAGTCAGCAAAAAGTAAACAAAAAAGCAAGCAAATTAGCACTAAATATCCAACCGTGTGACTCCAGAGAACAGAACATGGCTACAAAAATTGGGTACAACCACAGGGGCCAAAACTGAAAAGTGGAGTCACATAATAGGATAAACAAAAGGAAATGGCTAAACAAGCTAGACAAGCTAGAAATATTACAGTTATCAAAGATACTCAAATGGAACATGACTCTCATAAAATTGTGTACAGTAATTAGAGTGACCATGGACTCCCAAACAGATATGAATGACCCCTGAATTCCAAAGCAAATGACAGCTAATGGAAAGGGATCATAGGAACACCTGCCAATCTAGCTGTGTATTCAGCCCATAAGGCACAAGAGTGTTCAATTCAAATGTCCATTTTGCTTCTTTTTGGAGAAGCAGTCGGTTCCTATCACCTCCTCTTGACAACGGTGGCACATGGTCTATGATCGTATACTTGAGGTCCATAACACTGTGTTTGTGTTCCAAAAAGTGTCTGGCCACCGGTTGCTCCGATGTGCCTTTATTAAGTGCCGTTTTGATAGCAGATCGATGATTTGCCATACGTGTACGCAGGTCATCGCTGGTCTTTCCTACGTAATACAGCCCACAAATGCAGTGTAATAGGTATATTATATGTGTAGTAGTACACGTAAGGCGGAATTTGTGTTTATAAACTTTATGTTTTTGTGGATGAGTAAAGCTAGGACCAGTAATTAGACCCCCACATGTTGTGCAGCCAAGGCATCGGAAAACCCCTGTTTTTTTTATATCCAACCATGTTGAAGTTTTATAACTTTGTATCGGGTCGGTTTTAATTAGCAAGTCCCGCAGTGACCTGGACCTCTTGTAGCCCACCCTTGGTGGTTCAGCTTTGTGTAAGGGTAACGATCTGTCCGTGTTAATGATCTCCCAATGCTTGTTAAGAATGTCCTTTAAGGGGCCCTTGTCACCTGTAAAAGTTGTGATAAATGTCATCCTTTTATCCTCCTTTTTGGGTACCAAATCCCTGGCCTTGCAGACCTGATCCCGCTGTTCATTCAGTAGTTTGTCAGGATAACTCCTAATTTCAAAACGTTGCACCATCTCAGTGAGTTGTTCTTCTCTTTTGTCAATTTCAGAGTTGTTCCTGACCACTCTAAGCAATTGAGATTTAGGCAATGCTTTCTTCAATGTGGGGGGATGGCAACTGGTGTAATGTAGTAAGGAGTTTCTATCGGTCTCCTTTCTATACAATGTTGACTGAATCCTACCGTTACTTATATACAACCTGACATCTAGAAAGTTGATTTGTGTTTTGCTGGATGTCATTTTAAACTTCTTTGCAGATATCCATATATTGGACCCCCTCCTGAGATAATCCTACAATTATTGGAATTTTGCCTGACTACCAATTATTTCTGTTTTGAACAATCCTTCTATTTACAGTTGAAGGGGACGGCGATGGGGTCAAATATGGCCCCATCATACACCAATTTGTTTATGGCCCACTTCGAGGAGTTTGGGACGGAATTATTTAAGGTCAAGAATATTCGCTTTTTCAAGCGATACATAGATGACCTGTTCTTGATTTGGTCTGGAATGTCAGCTAGCCTAGATAATTGGTTCCAAGAGCTTAATGGGGCTAATATGGCTCTGAAGTTTAAAATGACATCCAGCAAAACACAAATCGACTTTCTAGATGTCAGGTTGTATATAAGTAACGGTAGGATTCAGTCAACATTGTAAAGAAAGGAAACCGATAGAAACTCCTTACTACATTACACCAGTTGCTATCCCCCCAAATTGAAGAAAGCATTGCCTAAATCTCAATTGCTTAGAGTGGTCAGGAACAACTCTGAAATTGACAAAAGAGAAGAACAACTCACTGAGATGGTGCAACGTTTTGAAATTAGGAGTTATCCTGACAAACTACTGAATGAACAGCGGGATCAGGTCTGCAAGGCCAGGGATTTGGTACCCAAAAAGGAGGATAAAAGGATGACATTTATCACAACTTTTACAGGTGACAAGGGCCCTTTAAAGGACATTCTTAACAAGCATTGGGAGATCATTAACACGGACAGATCGTTACCCTTACACAAAGCTGAACCACCAAGGGTGGGCTACAAGAGGTCCAGGTCACTGCGGGACTTGCTAATTAAAACCGACCCGATACAAAGTTATAAAACTTCAACATGGTTGGATATCAAAAAACCAGGGGTTTTCCGATGCCTTGGCTGCACAACATGTGGGGGTCTAATTACTGGTCCTAGCTTTACTCATCCACAAAAACGTAAAGTTTATAAACACAAATTCCGCCTTACGTGTACTACTACACATATAATATACCTATTACACTGCATTTGTGGGCTGTATTACGTAGGAAAGACCAGCGATGACCTGCGTACACGTATGGCAAATCATCGATCTGCTATCAAAACGGCACTTAATAAAGGCCCATCGGAGCAACCGGTGGCCAGACACTTTTTGGAACACAAACACAGTGTTATGGACCTCAAGTATACGAGTGGTATGGTTCAGCTTTGTGTAAGGGTAACGATCTGTCCGTGTTAATGATCTCCCAATGCTTGTTAAGAATGTCCTTTAAGGGGCCCTTGTCACCTGTAAAAGTTGTGATAAATGTCATCCTTTTATCCTCCTTTTTGGGTACCAAATCCCTGGCCTTGCAGACCTGATCCCGCTGTTCATTCAGTAGTTTGTCAGGATAACTCCTAATTTCAAAACGTTGCACCATCTCAGTGAGTTGTTCTTCTCTTTTGTCAATTTCAGAGTTGTTCCTGACCACTCTAAGCAATTGAGATTTAGGCAATGCTTTCTTCAATGTGGGGGGATGGCAACTGGTGTAATGTAGTAAGGAGTTTCTATCGGTCTCCTTTCTATACAATGTTGACTGAATCCTACCGTTACTTATATACAACCTGACATCTAGAAAGTTGATTTGTGTTTTGCTGGATGTCATTTTAAACTTCTTTGCAGATATCCATATATTGGACCCCCTCCTGAGATAATCCTACAATTATTGGAATTTTGCCTGACTACCAATTATTTCTGTTTTGAACAATCCTTCTATTTACAGTTGAAGGGGACGGCGATGGGGTCAAATATGGCCCCATCATACACCAATTTGTTTATGGCCCACTTCGAGGAGTTTGGGACGGAATTATTTAAGGTCAAGAATATTCGCTTTTTCAAGCGATACATAGATGACCTGTTCTTGATTTGGTCTGGAATGTCAGCTAGCCTAGATAATTGGTTCCAAGAGCTTAATGGGGCTAATATGGCTCTGAAGTTTAAAATGACATCCAGCAAAACACAAATCGACTTTCTAGATGTCAGGTTGTATATAAGTAACGGTAGGATTCAGTCAACATTGTAAAGAAAGGAAACCGATAGAAACTCCTTACTACATTACACCAGTTGCTATCCCCCCAAATTGAAGAAAGCATTGCCTAAATCTCAATTGCTTAGAGTGGTCAGGAACAACTCTGAAATTGACAAAAGAGAAGAACAACTCACTGAGATGGTGCAACGTTTTGAAATTAGGAGTTATCCTGACAAACTACTGAATGAACAGCGGGATCAGGTCTGCAAGGCCAGGGATTTGGTACCCAAAAAGGAGGATAAAAGGATGACATTTATCACAACTTTTACAGGTGACAAGGGCCCTTTAAAGGACATTCTTAACAAGCATTGGGAGATCATTAACACGGACAGATCGTTACCCTTACACAAAGCTGAACCACCAAGGGTGGGCTACAAGAGGTCCAGGTCACTGCGGGACTTGCTAATTAAAACCGACCCGATACAAAGTTATAAAACTTCAACATGGTTGGATATCAAAAAACCAGGGGTTTTCCGATGCCTTGGCTGCACAACATGTGGGGGTCTAATTACTGGTCCTAGCTTTACTCATCCACAAAAACGTAAAGTTTATAAACACAAATTCCGCCTTACGTGTACTACTACACATATAATATACCTATTACACTGCATTTGTGGGCTGTATTACGTAGGAAAGACCAGCGATGACCTGCGTACACGTATGGCAAATCATCGATCTGCTATCAAAACGGCACTTAATAAAGGCCCATCGGAGCAACCGGTGGCCAGACACTTTTTGGAACACAAACACAGTGTTATGGACCTCAAGTATACGATCATAGACCATGTGCCACCGTTGTCAAGAGGAGGTGATAGGAACCGACTGCTTCTCCAAAAAGAAGCAAAATGGACATTTGAATTGAACACTCTTGTGCCTTATGGGCTGAATACACAGCTAGATTGGCAGGTGTTCCTATGATCCCTTTCCATTAGCTGTCATTTGCTTTGGAATTCAGGGGTCATTCATATCTGTTTGGGAGTCCATGGTCACTCTAATTACTGTACACAATTTTATGAGAGTCATGTTCCATTTGAGTATCTTTGATAACTGTAATATTACTAGCTTGTCTAGCTTGTTTAGCCATTTCCTTTTGTTTATCCTATTATGTGACTCCACTTTTCAGTTTTGGCCCCTGTGGTTGTACCCAATTTTTGTAGCCATGTTCTGTTCTCTGGAGTCACACGGTTGGATATTTAGTGCTAATTTGCTTGCTTTTTTGTTTGCTATTTGCTGACTTGCCATATATGGCGTCTGTTGTTTACTGGTTGCTATGGCAACCGTATGTGTACTATTATATAGCGATATAACATAATTTCCCATTTTTGTCATTAATATTGCCTATGTTCTTATTTTAGTATGCTTATTTTAGTATGCTTAGCGCTTGTTCGGTGCTTGTATAATTATGCTGTTTCTTTGTTGTTTTTCTTCATTCAGTCTCCACACGTTGCCGTGGGCGATGACGTCACTCGGTAGGGGCGGCGCATCTACCGCAGAGAGCGTGGCGCACTTTTCTCTGGTGGCGGTTCATAACACAGCTGGGTGGTAAGTTTTCTGTAAACCTTGTAAGTTTGAGGACGGGCAGTTTATTGCCCGAAAACGTTTCACTGATTAAAGGTGAAACTATTGAAAGACTTCTGGAGTGCTTCTTGTTTTCTGGCTATATATATATATATATATATATATATATATATATATATATATATATATATATATATATATATATATATATATATATATATATATATATATATATATATATATATATGTGTGTGTGTGTGTGTGTGTGTGTGTGTGTGTGATAATGTTAATGTAAAATAGATATCTATAAATCTATATATATATCTATAGGGATATAAATACAGGCATAGGTATATAGAAATATATATTTACAATTATCCTGTATGTGATTTAAAAAAGATATAACAGAGAAGTTCATTCCTTGTTTCAATGTAAGGTTTATTACAAAATTGCACTTACTAGATTCAAATGTTAACACCAAAGTCCGCCACTTTCTCAAACTTTCTCAAGGGTTGAAAATTACTCCTGTATGAAAAGAACATTGGATTGTGAATTATGCACAGTAAATATAAAGTAAAACACAAAAATACATAAATACATATGTACACACACACGCATACAGTACTGTGCAAAAGTTTTAGGCCACCATTAGATTTGTTGTTTTAGGAATAGCATAATGACCATATATAATTATTTCTTAGTCTTTTTATTAGAATACAACCATAAAATACAGCATATTTTTAAGCAGTAGTAAAAAAAACTGAAAAACCCCCAGCTTCTATAAACTAAAGTGGCAAGTATTAAGTGTGATCTCCACTTACAATTGAGCTATAGTAGGTACCTGGCTCTCATAAACCTAAATGGAATGGAACCCTAATTAATGTCATTGCTAATTACTACTATTTCATGTCAAAATGACAGCTGTGAAAAAGGTCTATTACACCAGGTTTGTGCAAGACATGCTTGAACATTACACACACATGTGGTATGAGTTTAATTCATTGGAAGCTTGCTACTAAGACCAACTTTCAATTACATCATTTCATTCAAATTGCCAAAGATCATAAAATTTGACAGATATAAAATCATACTTTTGCTTCAGCAAAGCCACTTTCAAAGGGAAATCAGCAAACATACTGGATGTTCAAGATGTGTTATTCAAACTGTTATAAAGAAATTTGAAGAAGCAGGAGAGGTCAAGGACACAAAAGGACTGGAAGGCCAAGAAAATTTTAAACTCTTTGAGAGACCGGAAGAAGTCCAGCAACGATCTGTTTTAGCATCTGGAAGTTTGTCTGGATGCCAAGTTGACCCTTCTACAGTCCAAAGAAGCTTAATAAGGCTTAGTCTTTGTGGTAGAGTAGCAGCCAAGAAACCCCTTTTTTTTTTTTGAAAGGGAACAGGGTAAAAAGGATATGCTAAAGCTAACACAGATTGTAATGAAGATCAGTGGAAAAGAGTATTATGGAGTGACAAATCCATGTTTGAAGTTATTGGGTCCAATTGTCTACAATATGTTAGAAGAAGAGTTGGAGAGAGATGGAAGAATGAGTGTTTGCGGCCTTCGGTGAAACATGGTGGATGGTCTGTCCTGGTTTGGGGCTGAAGTCCTGTCAGTGGTGTTGGCAATATTGTCCGAATTGATGGGATCATGAATGCTGAAAAGTACAGACAGGTTTTAATTCATCATGTCATTCCTTCTGGAAAGTGCATGATTGGGAATGGTTTTATTTTTAAGCATGATAACAATCCCAAGTACACTGCTAATGCAGTGAAATCATATTTGGAGAGAAAAACAGTTGATAACACACTGACAGTCAAGTCATGGACTGGCCTCTACAAAGTCCAGACCTGAATATTATAGAGGCAGTATGTGATCACCTGGACAAAGAAATAAATTAAAAAAGATAACCTAAATCTTAAGAACTCTGGGAAGTGCTGAAAGAAGCCTGGTATAATATACCAGAAGATTACTTCAGAAAATGTGAGGACACTCTCCTGAAAAGAGTTAAAATTGTGCTTAGTGCCAAGGAAGGTCACACTAAATAATGACTTTTGCCAGAAGAAGCCATTTTGTTCTGATTTTTTTTTGTATTTTGTGTACATATTTCCTGTATTTTATGTTTGTATCTCAGTAAAGAGACCAAAAATAAATATGGCTGGTCATTAAAACTTTGCTAAAACAACAAATCTAATGGTGGCACAGAACTACATAAATATATATATAAATATATTAAAATCCTTTGCAGCACTTTTCTTGTCAAACATATTGTACTATATCTCTTTAACTTTTTATTAATTATTATCAGATAGTGTTTATATGAGTGTAATTGTACTTGTCAGAGCCTACTCTGCTCCTTGGCGTGCCTGGATTTGAATCTGGAACCTCCAGTCTCTAGCTGTTTCCCTTATGCCTTGAGCCACTGGAGTGCTCTGACTCTATGAGTGATTTATTGAATCATACTGCCTGCAATGGCTTACTCTCTAGCTCCACCTGCCTGTTAGCTGCAGTCAGTTACCTAATCAGCAGCCTATAAAAGCCTGCTTCCTGTCCTGGCCTGTGTATGGTTCTCTGTATCCTGTGTGCACTTCTTCTGGTATTCTACAGTTTGTTGCTGATCTCTGCATGGATATTTGACTACTCTCTGTTTGCCCTGACCTCTTGGACCATCCTGACTACTCTTTTGGCTCCTCCTTTTGGTACCTTTGCTGACTATCTGGTATACTGATCATTGGCCTGTCTCTGAGTCTCTTACTGCCTGATTATTCTGCCTCACATTGTGCCCGCCTGTTGCCGATTCAGACTGCTGACTACTCCTCTGTGTTTGTGCCTTCCTCTGCCTACTTGCTGCAAGGGATTTTTCTTGCCTCTGGGTCTCTTAATCATTACCTCTGGCTTCCGGACTTATGGCCAGGCAATTGGAATAGCAGGTTTATTTCCATGCAAGCCTGATATTATACGCGGCCAAACAATGGACCACGCAGAGGTTTCTAAATGGTCGCCTATAAAGGTCAGCTGTTGGGAGCACACTTTGTGCAATTGCAAATCCTAGACTCTAAGATTGAACAATTATCAGACATCTTTAGAGCCTTAAAGGAAATGTCTCAACCATCTGACACTCTTGTTACAATTGCTCCTGCTCAAAAGTATACCATACTCACTTGGGACCCCATCTATCAGGTCCTATTAAGTTTGACGGTAACCCAGAAGAGTGCTGGGGTTTTCTAAATCAGTGCAGACTCCACTTCAAGAATGCTCCTGTGTCCTTCTCTATCCCAGCTGCAGAAGTAACATTCATAATATCCCTGCTTCATGGAAAGGCCTTGGCATGGGTCTCTTCTTATTGAAAAGGATCATCCCTGTCTTCAAGATGTGGGTCTATTTTTGACCATGATTGTATATATGTATTGGTACTTGTAAAGCACGGCTAATCACCCGTAAGGGTCTCAAGGCGCTGCTCATTTTATCAACCTCAGAAGGATGAAAGGCTGAGTGGACCTCGCCGGGGATCAAACCTGCAACCCTTGGGATGCTACAGAGCTCAGCCACAGTGCCTTAGCACGCTGAGCTATCTGATTCAGAAAGGGTTAGATAAACCTGGGCATTCTACAGCTGCTGATACTTCCATGTTAGACCTCAGTCAAGGTAGCCAATCTATAGCACAATATGCAATCAACTTCAGGACTCTTGTGGCATAGACTAACTGGGATTCAGGTGCTCTTATGGCTGCCTTTCATAAAGGTCTAAATGAGAGGATCAAAGATGAATTAGTCTATCTTGACATTCCTGATTCACTAGACAATTTCATGGCGTTATGTATCCAACTGGACTCTCACTATCATGAAAAAATTTCTTAGAGAGACAGGGCACAAAGATATATGAAACCCAGTGTTAAACCTACTTCTCAATTCTTGACTCCTCCAGCTGTTTCTGAACCTTCAAAGACTTCAGAAGAACCAGTGGAAGTAAGAGCTATCCACATTTTAAAGGCTGAATGTTTAAGACGATGTACCCTGGGGTTGTGCCTATATTGTGGACTAAAAGGCCACTTACCCCGCAACTGCCCTACCCATCAGGTAAAAGAGCGGGCTTAACTTTGTTGGGGGGTACAAGGTTAAGCCATATAGCAGATATTACCTCCTACAAATCAAAGTTATATCTTCCCATCCAGATTACCCTTTCTGAAAAGAGTTATGACTTTCTAGCCCTTGTTTACTCCAGTGCAGCAGGATCTTTAAATTATACACTTGCCGCTAATGTGGGTATAGCCTGACTGAGGAAGGAACACCCTCTTTTTGTTACTACAATCAGTGGTCAACCACTGGGTTGAATTCCAGACTATTTCTTTGCAATGTACTACTGGACTTCTTCATATAGAATATATATAGATATATATTTTGATCTGGTCACGTCTCCAACTGCTCCAGTAATCTTTGCCCTACCATGGTTGAAAAAGCCTCAACCAACATATTCTGGTCCAAGAGTGAACTGAAGTCTTGGGGAGATGATTGTTTTGGCTCCTGTCTGAAGTCTCCTGTAGTAGTCAAGCCATTGAGCCTCACTTCAATTTTATCTAACTCAATCTTACCATGTGAATAATTGGAATTCTCTGATGTCTTTTAAAAAAAATCAAGCAGAAACCTTGCCTTTGCATCGACCTTATGATTGCAGTATTGCATTACTACCTGGTGCACCCATTCCGAAAGGAAGGACTTTCCCTCTCTCTCAACCCGAAACTCAGGCCTTATAGGATAATCTCAAATGTGTTTTTATATGACTATCTTCCTCTCCAGCAGGTGCTGGGTTCTTCTTTGTTGAAAAGAAAGATGGCGGACTTAGACCTTGTCAATATGTAAGGATATATCCGTGTTCAATGGGTTCAATTTCCCACTTCTTAACGATCCTCAATGAGTTCTCAAATAAAAGGAAACAAAAGAAATAACATAGTGTGACTCTGTAACCACTTGTAGAGGAGTAATGGAGCTTACAACTAAGCTCAAGGAAATGCGCACTCCCACTTTATATTGGTGGGAAAACAGTACTCTCAGGCAAATCTTTAAAACAAATATTTATTTAAATTACATAAAAAGCGTCACAAGTGCCTTTGTGACACCTAAAGTATGGCTGAATGAGCAATGCTAATATGACAATTATTCAAAGGAGCAAGTCTTGGATGGGTGTGGATGGACCAGCAGAGAATAGACCGCTGAAACCACCACCTCACAGTCACAAAACAGAAACGTTCTTTTCCCCAGGTGTGTTGGCAAGTGTAGAGACGCACTGAGAAGTCTGAGATAACAGTTCTGTTCCGACGTATGTTTCGCTGATTCAGCTTTATCAAAGAATGAAGTGCACATGTCCAAGGGTCCTTTTAAACCTCTAATTGATGACTCATAGTTCATATGAGGCTGTGTCCTCCATATTGGAAATTGGCATGTTTTTGGAAAAAGCATCTCATTGTCCGGTATGGCTTATATCACTTTTATACTATTTTCCATTCTGTCATTGCTGATATATGCATACAGGTTAAGGCAAACTGCTTATTGAATTTTGTGAATTGACATACTAAAACAACATAATAAAATAATAATGTCTATAATATAAAATTGCTTTAAAAAATTATCATTATTATAAACCTTTTGTATTATAATTACTACAATTTAGTAGCGAAAATCACTGGGTTTTTTCCATCTTTATCATGGGAATTTTGTGTGCATTTAGATGAATAACTTTTATACTTTCTCAATTCTACATGATTTGCGCGTATAAGTGTAACTATTTTGTTGTATATTTTACTAAATTTATAAAAATACTAGTGCGTGCAATCTAGTTTGTGGTCTATGCAATATTAAACTATGTCCAAATTTTGATCTTCCATTATACATCGTTATCTACAATAAATCGAAAATAAAAATAATATAGAAATAACAAATAATAACCTAGCTAATAGATTCATCTTTCAACACAGTACTCAAAGCAACAAAGTAAGAAGTATCATACAGAAGCATTGGGGGATTCTATCAAGGGGCTCCAGTATAACTGAATTTTTAGGGGATGGACCGAACATAATGTTTAAAAAAGTTCCCAATCTAAAATTGCAACTCTCCCAAAGGACTAAAGATACAGAAAACAACAAAGTCACTAAAAATTGTCTGTTACCGTTCCATATGGGGTTTAGAAAATGTCAGTTTTGCAATGCATGAAACATGAAAAAAACTCCTAAATTATGTAACAGATTTTATTCTACAGATGGCAAAAAAGAGTATGACATTAATCAATTTATAACTTGTAACAGTAAAAATGTAATCTATATGTTACGATGTTCGTGCAATCTTATTTTCATAGGGCGTACCTCCAGACTTCTCAAAACTAGATTAAATGAACATATTTACAATATTGAGAAAGGATATTGTAATAATACTATATCTGCTCATTTTGACAAAAAACATAATAGAAATATAAAGGATCTGGAATTTTTAGGTATTAGGAAGGTGGAACAGAATTGGAGAGGGGGGGGGACACTCAGAACAGATTGGGTCAGTTGGAGATGAAGTGGATCCATATTATGGATAGCTTCATACCTAATGGACTAAACAAAGACTTCGAAATTCATAATTTTCTGTGAAAGATATCCTCATAACATCATTTCCCATGTATTGCACCACAATGATGTCCAATAACTATAGGTTGCTATGTTTATATGCTTCTTAAGAATGTGGGAGAGAATAACAGAATATGTGTATACCTGACTGGATGGTTAAAAACATAGATAAAGCATGGCATTGTTTTGTAGATAACGATGTATAATGGAAGATCAAAATTTGGACATAGTTTAATATTGCATAGACCACAAACTAGATTGCACGCACTAGTATTTTTATAAATTTAGTAAAATATGCAACAAAATAGTTACACTTATACGCGCAAATCATGTAGAATTGAGAAAGTATAAAAGTTATTCATCTAAATTCACACAAAATTCCCATGATAAAGATGGAAAAAACCCAGTCATTTTCGCTACTAAATTGCAGTAATTATAATACAAAAGGTTTATAATAATGATAATTTTTTAAAGCAATTTTATATTATAGACATTATTATTTTATTATGTTATTTTAGTATGTCAATTCACAAAATTCAATAAGCAGTTTGCCTTAACCTGTATGCATATATCAGCAATGACAGAATGGTAAATAGTATAAAAGTGATATAAGCCATACCGGACAATGAGATGCTTTTTCCAAAAACATGCCAATTTCCAATATGGAGGACACAGCCTCATATGAACTATGAGTAATCAATTAGAGGTTTAAAAGGACTCTTGCACATGAGCACTTCATTCCTTGATAAAGCTGAATCAGCGAAACGTACATCTGAACGGAACTGTTATCTCAGACTTCTCAGTGCGTCTCTACACTTGCCAACACACCTGGGAAAAAGAGTGTTTCTGTTTTGTGACTGTGAGGTGGTGGTTTCAGCGGTCTATTCTCTGCTGGTCCATCCACACCCATCCAAGACTTGCTCCTTTGAGCAATTGTCATATTAGCATTGCTCATTCACCCATACATTAGGTGTTACGAAGGCACTTGTGACTCTTTTTATGTATTTTAAATAAATATTTGTTTTAAAGATTTGCCTGAGAGTACTGTTTTCCCACCAGCATAAAGTGGGAGTGCGCATTTCCTTGAGCTTAGTTGTAAGCTCCAACAAATGTGAGTAGTTACTCGTTACAACACCGAATTACTCCTGTACAAGTGGTTACACTATGTTATTTCTTTTGTTTCCTTTTATTTGAGAACTCATTGAGGATCGTTAAGAAGTGGGAAATTGAACCCAGTGAACACGGATATATCCTTACATATGAACTTTTGATCTTGTGTTTGTTTTCAGTTTTATGTTTTTTATGTTTATCACATTTATTCCAATCACTTTTTTTTGTGATATTTGGTAGAATTAATGGACTTAGACCTTGTATCGGTTATCGTGAATTGAGTTGTATCACCATCAAGGACCGGTTTCCTATTCCTCTTATATTATTTGACACCCTCCAGGGAGCAAAGTATTTTACAAAACTCAACTTTAGAGGGGCATATAACCTTATTAGGATCAAAGAAGGACATGAATGGAAGACTGCATTTAATACATGCTACGACCATTACAAATATCTAGTTATGCCTTTTGGCCTGTGTAATGCCCCGGCAGTCTTCCAGCGCTTTATGAATGAAATTTTTCTTGAACACCTAAATACATTTGTGATTGTTTACCTGGAACACATCCTGATATAATCTAACACATTTAAAGAACATGTAGCCCAGGTCAAAATTGTGCTGCAGTTATTGAGTCAATTCCAGTTGTATGCAAAACTAGAAAAATGTCTTTTATAAAACAAAAATTTCGTTTTTCGGTTTATATCATTACCCCACAAGGGTTCGGGATGGATCCTGCCAAGCTATCTTCAGTTAGACAATGGCCTTGTCCAGAATCTAACAAAGCTCTCAAGCGCTTTCTGGGTTTTGCCAACTATTTCCGGAAATTTATTTGAGGCTATTCAACCCTAGTTACTCCTCTTACAGCTCTTAATGCTAAAGAAGCAACTATCAAATCTTGGAATGAGAAATCTAAACAAGCCTTCCTAAGATGAAAGGACGCACTTACCACTGCACCAATTCTTCACCATCCTAATTCCATTCTCCAGTATTTTGTAAAAGTGGATACCTCCGATGTAGGAGCTGGTGCCATTCTTTATCAATGAGATCCAGAGACTGGCTACATCCATCCTGTGGCATTCTTTTTGAAAACATTCACTGCACCTGAATACAATTATGATGTAAGCAATAAAGAACTTTTAACCATAAAGTTTGTTCTTGACAAATGGAGACATTTTATGTAAGGAACTACTGATCGTTTTTTTTTTTATACTTACTGATCATAATAATCTATTATACTTGCAAAATGCTAAATTACTAAATCCTCAACATGCTGGTCATTGTTTTTCTCTAGTTTTAACTTTCTGTTATCCTATATCCAGGGGTTCCAAGAATAAGAAAGTGGATGCTTTTTCTTAACAGTTTTCTTCAATGACTCCAGAAGATTCTACACCTAATTACATCATTCCACCAAAAATTATAATCAGTATGATAACCACCTATCTGCTAGAAAAACTGAAAAGTCACCAAGATAAGCTCTGTAAGCCCAGCAAAATTCCAAGCAAGGCACTTTATGTTCCTAAGAACTTACGGAAAGAGGTATTGAAATGGGCAAACAGAAATAACAGGCAAACAGAAATAACCAATTAGTCCTTGGAAACATACATGAGAATGTGCTCTTCTGTATCCCAAGACAGTTGGTTATCATTGCTACCCTTGACAGAAATTGCCAACAACTCTAGAACTAATGCATCCATTAAGACCAGTCCCTTCCAGGCCGCTTTTGGTTCCTTTCCTATGATGACCCCTGATTCTGATGTACCAGCCACTAATCGTTGAGTTTTGTCTAAGGCGTCACTGGCAAAGCATTTGTTGGGTTTTGCAATCCTCTGTAACCTCTACTAAAAGAGCTGCTGATAGTCTATGATGTCCTGCCCCCACGTTTACACGTCTGAGATTGTGTTTGGCTCTCATGTAAAGCAAGTTAGGTTAATTCAGTAGCTTAACAGATGGCCCTTCCATTCTACTTATGTATACATCCAGTGTTCCATGTGTCGTTGCTAAAACCATGTGAACATAATCATTTTTCCCCCTACTATGGTCTGTCTAGTTCCTATTGTGGTAGAAGGCTCACCAAAATACAAGGTTTATATAAGTTTAAAGGGACACTGAACACAATTTTTTTCTTTTGTGATTCAGATAGAGCATGCAATTTTAAGCAACTTTCTAATTTACTCCTATTACCATTTTGTCTTCTCTTGCTATCTTTATTTGAAAAGGAAGGCATCTAAGCTTTATTTTGGTTCAGTACACTGGACAGCACTTGTTTATTGGTGGGTGAATTTATCACCAATCAGCAAGAACAACCCAGGTTGTTCACCAAAAATGGGCCGGCATCTAAACTTACATTCTTGCATTTCAAATAAAGATACCAAGAAAATGAAGAAAATTTGATAATAGGAGTAAATTAGAAAGTTGCTTAAAATTGCATGCTCTATTGTAATTGCGAAAGAAAAAAATTGGGTTCAGTGTATATTGGACTCTAAACTTAGAGGTCAGGGATCTTTTATCTTGTCCATTGGAAGGGCTACGCATCACAGAACTTTCTTGGGTATCTGCCGAAGCCCTTCATGCACCCTCCCTAGTTAAATCTTTTCATCAATTTCATCCTGACAAACCATTTGGCTCCTCTGCTCTTTGGCGTGTTGAACCTGGAACCTCCAGTCTCTGGCCATTTGCCTTACACTTTGAACCACTGGAGGGCTCTGACTCTGTGAGGGAATTATTGAATCATACTGCCTGCACTGGCTTACTCTCTAGCTCCACCTGCCTGCTTGCTGCAAGTTGTTACCTTATCAGCACTCTATAAAAGGCTGCTTCCTGTCCTTGCCCGTGTATGGTTCTCTGTACCCTGGGTGGGCTACTTCTGGTATGCTACAGTTTGCTGCTGATCTTTGCCTGGATATTTAACTACTCTCTGCTTGGCCTGACCTCTTGGACCATCCTGACTACTCTTTTTGCTCTTCCTTTTGGTACCTTTGCTGTCCATCCGGTATACTGATCATTGGCCTGTCTCTGACTCTCCTATTGACTGATGGTTCTGCCTCACTCTGTGTACGCCTGTTGGCAATTTGAACTGCTGACTACTCTTCTGCGTTTGTGCCCTCCTCTGCTTACTTGCTGCAAATTTTCCTGGGAACCTCCTTGCCTCTGGGTCCCTTAACTTTTACCTCTGGCTGCAAGACTTTCTACTTGTCAATTTTCCTGGTGCCGGTATAAGAAGACTTCTGGCCAGGCAATTGGAGTGGCAGGTGCATGCCTGATATTATACACGACCAAACAATGGACCCGGTGGAGGTTTCTAAAGTGGTCGCTTATCAAGGTCAACTGTTGGGAGCATACTTAAATTGCAAAGCCTAGACTCTAAGATTGAACAATTATCAGACATGTCCAGAGCCTTCCTGCAAATGTCTCAACAATCTGACACTCCTGTTGTGTTTAATGCAATTTTTTTTTCTTCCCCTACCCTTACACAAGGTTTCAAGTTGTGCTAACCTGATGAGCTTAAATCGCTAGTGCGCTCAAGCGAATGCATTTACTTTCATCTTGTAATACGTGCTCTATTTCCGACACGTGCAAAAAGACGGATAAAGCTGATATTGCTTGTGCACAAACAGTAGTGCTCCACTTGCAATCTAGACCTTTGCTGGGAGAAAAAGTTTTAACTTAAGTTTAACCCTTCATGCACTGAATCAGTTACACACACATTATTGAATATATTTTTTTAAATTTTTGTTTTCTACAGTTAGCAATAAATATGTATAATCTATCTATCTGTATGTATGTATATATTATTAGAGATAATCACCACACTAAGTCCCAAAAACAGTCCAAGGAAAACAAAGGTGCCCTCCTAGGTGTGTGTTGATCAGTGACGTGCGGTGAGGTCTAAGGCTGGTGAGGCAATAGATATGATATGCTGGAGAAACTCATATACCGCGGGCCGCTAGTAACCCAAACAGGGCAGGTTTTAATTATTGCTGAACCAGTCCATAGATTAAATAATAGGCTGATGGGTGAGGGCATGTTATTAACCATGGTGTTACTGATCAGCTGATTATTTTACCTTTGCACTGGTTCAGCTATAATGAAAACCTTACCTGTTGGGGGTACTTGAGGATACATTTAAGATACATTTCACTAAAGCTCTGAAATTGTAACCTGCACAACTTCAGAGCTTTTTCAGGCTGAGAAATTCGGTGAAGTATTTGTCAGAATTTAAATGCCTTGGGTAATAAAACAACTCAATATTCAGTTGCACAGCGCAGTTTGCACTTAATCACAGGTGGAAGGCTGGAAGCAAAAAATAAAAAAGTACACAATTCCCTATATATCTTTCTTAACTGCCCTCACTATCACATATCTTACTCCATCTCCCTCTATGGATGTAAATTCTGTCAGTCCCACCCCACTGATCTGCCCCAGATGCAAAACACTCAAGTCAAAATTACACTTGTATGATTCAAATAGAGCAATAATGTTCAACAACTTTCCAATGTATTTCCATTAACAAAATGTATACAGTCTTTTTTACTCAGCAGCTCCTACTGAGCATGTGCAAGAATTCACTGAATATGCGTATATGCATTTGTGATTGGCTGATTAGTGTCACGATACACTGTACAGGGGGAGTGCCAGTGGAAATAGACATAACAAAAAAATCTACTACTCATTTGAAGTTCAGACTAAGTGCTATTGCATTGTCTTGTTATCTTGCATTTGTTGTTTGTGCAACAATACTGTATTTACAATTCCAACATATTCAGAACTCTAATCAAGAAAATCAACCTATAATAAACCTATAATAAATATACCTCATAGACTGCAATGCAACACCCCACACCACCTCACTAAGTTTAACCCTTTAAAACTTCATTGTTCAGTAATTTTTTCTAAAAAAATATTAATATATACACATATATTTTATTATTACAAAAGTACAATACTCTTTATTTAAAAGGCAATTAGGGGATTTTTTTTTTAATAACCAGAGGTCTCTGTTAAAATATTTGTATCTTTGAAATCTAATTTTTTTACCTTCCTGCAAATATAATAGTTTATGGCCAGTTTTAAAGGGACACTAAACCCATATTTTTTCTTTCATGATTCAGATAGAGCATGCAATTTTAACCAACTTTCTAATATACTCCTATTGTCAATGTTTCTTTCTTTTCTTGCTATCTTTATTTGAAAAATCAGGCATCTAAGGTAAGGAGCCAATCCATTTTTGGTTCAAAACCTTGGTTGCTTTTGCTGATTGGTGGCTAAATGTAGCCAACAGCCAGCAAGCACTATCCAGGGTGCTGAACCAAAAATGGTCCAGCTCCTTAGCTTAGATGCCTGCTTTTCCAAATAAAGATAGCAAGAGAACGAATAAACAGTGATAATAGGAGTAAATTAGAAAGTTGCTTAAAAGTTGCATGCTCTATCTGAATCATGAAAAATACAATTTGGGTTTAGTATCCTTTTAACCATAAAACAATACCTCCATGATTACACATGCCACCCATCTGCAGCATTTAGCATAGTAATTTAATGAAAGTCACATCATTTTAGTGTAACATTTTTTTTTCAGCATTTTATGTTTAATCACAAATTTTCTTACTGTCAGTTTCAAATAGATCAGCATTGTGCTCTACAATACCCCAGTGCCACTCCAGGTGAAAATGTCAGTGGTTTTATGACTGCTCCTGACTGCTCAACTGACTGCATCATTTTGCAGGGATTTATTTAATGCCCATTTAAAATATCTTAAAGCTACATATAATTTCTTTGTTGCATCTAAAATGAGGCATTTTTAAATTTTCCTTTTTTTGTAAAAGATGTTCCTGTGCTAAATAGTTGTTTTATTTTTCTGCTTGTGAGGTGTGTCACTGTATTAAACACACAAACAGAAGAAAATGGGGGCACATTTGTTGTTTTCTCTTTACAAAATGGTGCTTCCCTCATAATATCAGAAGGGCTTGTTTAAACTAAAAAATGCTTATCATCCATATAAAAAAAAATCAGCAAAGAAACAAGCTAAAAGTAGTTTTATATATATATATATAATTATTAATATATAGCTGTTTAAGCAACTATTGAAATATGTAGTACACATTTTTACACAACTGATTCATTGATACTTGAGTATGAATTGCTCACTAATAAAGACCATTCCCAGGCAGCCATACTGATTATTTATTACAGTATTAGTCAGTAGTTTACATATCTGCTAATTTGGGTTAAACTTGGTTGAATGCACAAAGACTGGAACCCATATACTAAACATAAATAGGGGGCTCAAAGGTCACTCACAACCTTAATTTTGTAATAACTGTAAATGCACTCATGTCATTAATAGAAAAAAAGTATTTGTTACCTTAGAATCATCAATACATATTTCCCCATGTCATTTGCTTATTGAGATGCATTTATATAAATGTGCTAAATACTGGCTGTTCATAACTCTCATTTTTGTGCACAGTCACACACACAGCTGCTCAACAGTATTAGAGACAACACACTAAGTTTTATACACAGTTGGTTGAGCTCTATAACATTTTGTCCACTGCAATGTGATTATTACAACAATTTACTTTTTACTTTAATATACATTTTATTATTCTGATGCATTTGCTGAGATTTATCAATAAATGAATGATGACACCTGCTGAAAAGCTGGGAATTACTGGCTGGAATCTGGATATATTCCTCCTATAACTATGTATGAAACCATTTAACTAAAATAACCAGCCTGCAGAGCCAGAGAATAGATTACCATTACCTTGTGGGGAATCTGGAACCTGGTCAGGTCCTGGTCCTTACCTGAGCTAAATGACAAGCAACGACTGACTGAGAGACTCAGACTCCTCCACACTCCACCCACCTGACTGAGCTCTGTGTCCGCTTCTGTCCTCCTTACACTCCTCGGCTCCTCCTGGCCTGGCCCCTGGGACCGGACGGTCACTGTTCTCCATGCCGCCTGGCAGTGGCACACGCCACACAGACACAATACTCTCCTCCTCGAGTCCTCCAGGACCTCCTCCTCCACAACAAACAACCGCAGCTGCTGCGCTGCCTGCTCCTGTCCCTGACTCAATGAGGCTGAGCACAGTGAGTGAGACTGTCAGCACTTTTAAATTCTATTCAGGCACGCAGTTGCAGCAGAAGCTCCCTCTCTTCATCTTCTTCCCGCCTGAACTGACAAGCCCGGCGCGACATCACGTGACCAACACGTCACTCACTCTGTCAATCAGCAGGCACGCCTCCCCGCAGTGCTGAATGCTGATTGGCTGAGTGATGTAGCTCATCATGGAGGCGGTTTTGAGAACCGCCTCCATTGGAGCTACTATGAGGGCCGAGCGAGTCACCAGTGGGTGGCGCAGCTCCAAGTAAAGAGAGTACTGTAATTTAGATCCATGTTGCGCAATTATTGGAGGGCAGCGGACCGGCTCGCTGCCTCCTAATTGCGCAACAATGGATGATGCCAACTGAATTTGGCTGCTGCGCAAGCGCAGTAGAATAATATAATAATGACGTGTGTGTAAATTTTGTAAAATCGCCATCTGTGGTTGGGGGGTACCCCATGGTGTGTGGCCAAAAAATAATAAAAAAAAAAAATAAACTTTTTTTTATTTTAAATAAATATTATTTAATTCTTTTTTCCCTGATTGGACAGGGTAGGCACTGCCTCCCCTGCCTCCTATTACTGCACGTCACTGGTGTTGATAGATGCAATGTACCAAGATCAGCTCTTCTTCAATATAGTCACTCAAAAAGCTGAAATAGAAAAAACAAGAAGACGCTCCAATGGTACAGTATGTCAGGAACAGATCTCCCACACCATCACCACAAATAGGCAAACCATTGAGATATACTTACAAAGGTGTAGCACTATCAATAAGGGATTTTATTCAACAATTAATTGTGTGGAGAGTTCTATGTTGGGACTTTGATCAGTCTCTATACATGTGCACCTGAACACCGGAGTGAGCCAGCTGGGGTACTCTGATCATCCAGCTTGTGTGAATTGCACTTATTGATAGTGCTACACCTTTGAGTATATCTCAATGTCTTCTTGTTTTTTCTATTTCAGCTATTAGAGATAATGAAGTTTGCTAAAGGCTCTCTACAGCACTTATTAGTAGTAGTTACGTACCATACCTTTCCCTTTGGGTGTAAATTATATAACATCAACAAATAACAATAATTTCTTAGTGGCTGGCTATATTGGATACAATGCACATCTGATGCCTATTCTGTCACTAGTGTTCTATCAGTGTTAGATATAATTGAATTCATATTTGCTATTGCAGTGGGGACAACATGGCTACCTAGCAGCTACAGGCTCTCTAGCACCATAGTAGTAGTTACGTAGCATTATACATACCTTTTCCATTAGGTTTAAAATATACAACAACCATAATTAATAACCATCATTTCTCAGTGGCTGGCTATATTGCAGCCAGTGCACGTCTGTTTTCTTTACAATCACTAGTGTACTATCAGTATTACATATATAATAGTACAGTGTACCCCTCATCTAATTGAAACAATATTTGTTATTGCAGTGGAGGCAGGAACCCATAAAAAAAATCCTTTTAGATAATAATATTTACTTATATGATTCTGTGATAAAATTGTTAGTTGGTCGGAATGTACTATGTTTCTGGCTGCCTCCGTTACCACCACCATGAGTAGTAGCAGGACCTTTACTACCAGTGCAAAGTCCATGTCTGCTTCTACTTCTCTAATGGGTGGAAGTTGGAAAAGCACTGTTTCCTCTGTTTCACAGAGTCAAATATCCGGCTCAAGCATCTAGAGAAGCAGCGGCAAGTTCATCTTCATCATCTGCTGTAGGATGTGTTCACATGTCCACTAGGAGTAAGAGATATATAGGGCCCAACACTACCACGACTAGTAGCAGCATCAGTAGCAGTAAGGGTCATCAAGTCCACCCAAAAAAAACAAAAGCAGACAGTGAGGGGGTTTAAAAGTGAAAGTGCTGAAAGTTGTTTAAAATTGCATGCTCTATCTGAATCACGAAAGAAAAAAAATTTGGGTTTCATATCTGTTTAACCCCTTAATGACCAACGACGTACAGGGTATGTCCTACAAAAAAAGGTCCTGTACGTCGTTAATCTTTCCAAGCGGTGGAAGCGATCCTGATTGCTTCCAGACGCTTTCATGTTTTTGCAGTGATGCCTTGATATTGAGACATCCTGCAATAACATTTTTTAGCAGTCCGATGAAGAGAGAGCCACTCTGTGGCCCTCTCTGCATTGGCCATTGATGGCCGTGACCGTTGGTGGGTGGGAACTGATGCAGGGAGGCGCATGCACATGGGCGGGAGCGGGTGGAAACGCTAAACTATGGCACAATACAAATTTTGATAAGGTGGGAGAGAGGACTGGGGAGTGTGGGAATTCTCAGCAAATCTGGGAGGGGGTGGGGGTTGGATATTGAGGGGGGACAGCTACACTACAGAAAATATTGAGTCATTTTATAATAAAACTTTCTGCCAGTACTTAAGATGGCGGGGACAATTGTGGGGAGGGGGAAGGAAGAGAGCTGTTTGGGAGGGATCGGGAGTGTGATGTGTCAGGTGGGAGACTGATCTCTACACTAAAGCTAAAATTAACCCTGCAAGCTCCCTACAAGCTACCTAATTAACCCTTTTCTATTTACCAAAAAGCAACGCCAAAGCCATATATATCTGCTAATTCTGAACAAAGGGGATCCCAGAGAAGCATTTACAACCATTTGTGCCATAATTGGACAAGCTGTTTGTAAATAATTTCAGTGAGAAACCTAAAATTTGTGAAAAAGGTTTGTGAAAAAGTGAACAATTTTTTTTATTTGATCGCATTTGGCGCTGAAATGGTGGCATGAAATATACCAAAATGGGCCTAGATCAATACTTTGGGTTGTCTACTACACTACAGCTAAAATTAACCATACAAGCTCCCTACAAGCTCACTAATTAACCCCTTCACTGCTGGGCATAATACATGTGTGGTGCGCAGCAGCATTTAGCGGCTTTCTATTTACCAAAAAGCAACACCAAAGCCATATATGTCTGCTATTTCTGAACAAAGGGAATCCCAGAGAAGCTTTTACAACCATTTGTGCCATAATTGCACAAGCTGTTTGTAAATAATTTCAGTGAGAAACCTAAAATTGTGAAAAAATGTAAAAAAAAAATATTTGATCGCATTTGGCGGTGAAATGGTGGCATGAAATATACCAAAATGGTCCTAGATCAATACTTTGGGTTGTCTACTACACTACACTAAAGTTAAAATTAACCCTACAATGCTCCCTAATTAGCATCTTTACTGCTGGGCATAATACACGTGTGGTGTGCAGTGGCATTTAGCGGCCTTCTAATTACCAAAAAGCAACACCAAATCCATATAAGTCTGCTATTTCTGAACAAAGAGGATCCCAGAGAAGCATTTACAACCATCTGTGCCATAATTGCACAAGCTGTTTGTAAATAATTTCAGTGAGAAACCTAAAATTTGTGAAAAAGGTTTGTGAAAAAGTGAACATTTTTTTTTATTTGATCGCATTTGGCGCTGAAATGGTGGCATGAAATATACCAAAATAGGCCTAGATCAATACTTTGGGTTGTCTACTACACTACAGCTAAAATTAACCATACAAGCTCCCTACAAGCTCACTAATTAACCCCTTCACTGCTGGGCATAATACATGTGTGGTGCGCAGCAGCATTTAGCGGCTTTCTATTTACCATAAAGCAACACCAAAGCCATATATATCTGCTATTTCTGAACAAAGGGGATCCCAGAGAAGCTTTTACAACCATTTGTGCCATAATTGCACAAGCTGTTTGTAAATAATTTCATTGAGAAACCTAAAATTGTGAAAAAATGTAAAAAAAAATATTTGATCGCATTTGGCGGTGAAATGGTGGCATAAAATATACCAAAATGGGCCTAGATCAATAGTTTGGGTTGTTTACTACACTACACTAAAGCTAAAATTAACCCTACAATGCTCCCTAATTAACCTCTTTACTGCTGGGCATAATACACGTGTGGTGTGCAGTGGCATTTAGCGGCCTTCTAATTGCCAAAAAGCAACACCAAAGCCATATATATTTGTGAAGAAGTGAACTATTTTTTTATTTGATCGCATTTGGCGGTGAAATGGTGGCATGAAATATACCAAAATGGGCCTAGATCAATACTTTAAGTTGTCTACTAAAAAATATATATATATACATGTCAAGGGATATTCAGGAATTCCAGAAAGATATCAGTGTTCCAATGTAACTATCGCTAATTTTGAAAAAAAGTGGTTTAGAAATAGCAAAGTGCTACTTGTATTTATTGCCCTATAACTTGCAGAAAAAGCAAAGAAAATGTAAATATTGGGTATTTCTAAACTCAGGACAAAATTTAGAAACTTTTAAGCATGTTTTTTTTTTGGTGGTTGTAGATGTGTAACAGATTTTGGAGGTTAAAGTTAGAAAAAGTACATGTTTTTTCAATTTTTTCATCATATTTTACAATTTTTTTTATAGTAAATTATAAGATATGATGAAAATAATGATATCTTTAGAAAGTCCATTTAATGTTGAGAAAAATGGTATATAATATGTGTGGGAACAGTAAATGAGTAAGAGGGAAATTACAGCTAAACACAAACACCGCAGATATGTAAAAATAGCCTTGGTCCCAAACGGTCAGAAAATAGAAAAGTGCTGTGGTCCTTAAGGGGTTAATATTAAAAGGCAAAAGTGGCACATTTAAGACTTTCTACAAAATGTTCAAGACTCCAGCCACTGTCAGCCTCCCCTAATGATGCCACTGTAAATGTTTGGGAAATAATCATCTCTGCATCAACAGGAAAAATATCAGCAGCTGCTTGAGTGTGGGTTTCACAACCAACTCCTATCAAACCATGCCCAAGGTTAATCTGCAGGTAAAATATTTTTTTTAGTAGACAATTTTTGGTTAGGCAGTCACTTAAATATTCATTCACAATAGCAGCTGTTTTACCAGGCAATCATTTTAGTTGTAATTTTTTAACTTCAGTTTTGTAATGAAAATACAGGAAAAATCTAAATATCTTAAAGGGACAGTCAAGTCCAAAATAAACTTTCATGATTCAAATAGGGCATGTGATTTAAACAACTTTCCAATTTACTTTTATCACCAATTTTGCTTTGTTCTCTTGTTATTCTTACTTGAAAGCTAAACCTAGGAGGTTCATATGCTAATTTCTTAGACCTTGAAGGCCGCCTCTAACCCGATTGCATTTTGACAGTTTTTCACCACTAGAGGGCATTAGTTCATGTGTTTCATATAGATAACATTAAGCTCACACATGTGAAATTACCTAGGAGTGAGCATTGATTGGCTAAAATGCAAGTCTGTCAAAAGAACTGAAAAAAGGGGCAGTTTGCAGAGGCTAATATACAAGGTAATTACAGAGGTAAAACGTGTATTATTATAACTGTGTTGGTTGTGCAAAACTGGGGAATGTGTAAGAAAAAGGATTATCTATCTTTTTAAACAACTAAAATGCTGGTGTTGACTGTCCCTTTAATGATTGGATTCATCCTCAACACAGATATAAAGCCTTTTGTAAATGTAATATTAACTGATTTAGTTTTACTTCAGTGCTGTTCTTTTACCATTTTGGATCTGAATTAGCCCTTTATGGTATCATAACAAGCAACAAGTAGCTATGGATTAAGCTGTTTCATTGGGCTTAATTCTGATTAAGCCTGATGAAACAGCTTAGTATATAGCTGAGTAACAAGTTGCTTAGGTTTTTGTTTTTAGTAAAGTAGTTTTTATTTGCACCTACTTGCTACATCTTTATACTGCACAACGAGAGGTAATCTGATGATCTTGTTCGTGCTGAATCGTGGGTTCAGTTAGCTTGCGCATCGGAGGTGCATACCCTATTTGAGCACTGCACCAGGCTATTAGGTGCCATTGTTTTCTTTGAATTCCAGATATCTGTGCAGAGATTGGGCCAACATTTCACCCAGGAAGCCACCTGGACTTTAGTTTGGAAACTGTTATTTAAAGTGTGTATTTTATCATCATTTTTGCCATTGTTTATTGGGACATTGCCCATATAAGGACAATGCTCATATATTTGCAATTAATTTACAATTGTATTGTTCCTTTTTAGGAGAAATGTAATTACTTGTGAAGAGCACCCCCTGTTTTTTTGTTTTGTTTTTTCCTTTTTTAAGAAATATATGTTATTCTATCTTTCTTTTTTTCCCATCATCTATCTATCATCTCTCTCTCTCTCTCTCTCTCTCTCTCTCTCTCTCTCTCTCTCTCTCTCTCTCTCTCTCTCTCTCTCTCTCTCTCTCTACTTAACAACACAAACCTTGACTTCATCAAGTAGGAAAATCTGTTTTAAAAGGAGGTTAGCAGATTATCTATGTTGCAAAGGTAAGAAATATGGCACCACAAGACAAAAGCCCATAACTGAGCCTGATACAATGTCAAAACAAACAAAAAAGTAGTTCTGTCTGGTTAAAAAATATATAGTTTATGGATGGAAAAATCAAACCAAGATAATTTTAAAATCATTAAGACATTTTTGTTTATAAACGTGCATGGGTTTTTTCTGTTGCACAATGATTTAAAACCATGTGCATGTGTATAAGCTGGTCTTAAAAGTAAAGTAGGTAAAAACAAGGAAGCTTTATGTGTTCTTTCTCTATTGTGACTGGAATATCTCTGATTCTCTGACACCTTTAAACCTATTGGGCTAGATTACAAGTGAAGCGGTATATGTTGCATTTTCACTATAGTGAACATTTCGCTAGGAATTTCATTTTGCACTATTCGGATAGCGCTGGTATTACAAGATGAAAATAAGCAGTTTTTTCTCTAGCACTAACCAAAATTAAGAATAAAGTCAAAATCCGAAAATTGCGATCGTGTTTACAAATTCACCCATAACATAAAACCTCAATATCACGCATTCCCCATAGAAGTCAATGGAGAAAAAAAAAAATATTGTGCAAACAGAATATTCTCATTAGCGTTAACCTAACATGAATATAGCAATATTAAATTTTTAAATGTTCTTTACATAATGGAATATATACTATTTGTATAATTAAATATTTCTACATATATCTGATAATTTATAAAACAAATATATATTTCTACCTATATATACATATATATATATTTATATATATATATATATATATATATATATATATATATATATATATATATATATATGATTATATATAGGTATGGATATATACAGATATATTTAGGAATACTGTATCTATTGAAAAATACTTAGAACAAATCCGAAAATTGCGATCGTGTTTACACATTCACCCATAACATAAAACCTCACTATCACGCATTTGCATTCCCCATAGAAGTCAATAAAGAAAAAAAAAATATTGTGCAAACAGAATATTCTCATTAGCGCTAACCTGACATGAATATAGCAATATTTAATTTTTCAATGTTCTTTACATAATGGAATATGTACTATTTATTTATCATTAAATATTTCTACATATATCTAATGAATTATAAAACAAATATATATTTCTACATATATATATATATATATATATATATACTGTGTGTGTATGTGTGTATGTATATATATATATATATATATATATCTTATTATTTATTAGAAGACAAAGTGACATAAATTAATATCACTTTAACAAAGACTGGGATTTCAGCACTCTTTTAGTTATAATAAATAACACAACACTCTCATGATATAGTATCAAACTTGTGGGTTTATTATGTGTCAAATGTACCCAGAAGATCACAAACTTGACTTAAAAAATATATTATTCAACACACAAAATACAATACAGTAAATATAAAAATGTATTCCATATCTTCTAGAATTCCTCCTAGAACATAATAGGACCTGTCCCACTTTCTACCACACCTCTACAAATGTTAACCCGTATAGTTAGAAGAAGGATAAATATATTGAGACTCTAAATGAGTCGTCAAGCCTTTCGTAGTTTAGGTCAATTAATCCAGACCTATATATATCCTTTCTAACTAGACGTGGCATTCAGCAAAAGTTAAAACGTACATATTTATAACGTGCATACATGATAATATTGCACTAACATTTGTCTATATATTCAATAGTAATCTTTCATAGACCTATTTTGTACAACAAAAACTGAAATGCCACTATTATGTTTCACATTACAATTGGAGTTAGCATTAGAGTATCAAAATATAGCTGCAGCAATGAGAGAACTGTTATTATATTGAACAGCTTTTTCCTTCAAATTTGCTCAATTTTTAAAGCTGAAATTCCTCGCTCAAAGCTGTTGTTACTGCAGGGTGAAAGCATGCATGCAATTTAAAGCCAAGCGTAGAGTTGTGTCAGTATGTTAGAAAGTTCACCAAACCAGGTTGGGATAGCGACACTGCACAGCTAGAAGGCTTAGGCAATCAGTAAAGCAAAGAAAATTGTAGCCGAAAGTTAACTTGAAAGCAAAGAAAGCAAGTATTTTAACGGAATAGGTACAGGAGGATACTTATGTTTTGTATACTGTACCCCTCTGTCGACTGCACCTTTCCTTGTTAACTTAGCAATCTCATCAAGCAGTCTGTGCCAGGATCTTCGTACTTTAGATGGATAAGAAGATAACTTTTATTTCTTTCTCTCCTCCTTTTTTCTGAAAAGCACCTCACAGGCTTCCTTGCTTGCCGTCTTTTAATGGATTTCCCATAAAATAAAGCCTTCTTTTATCCACAGCTGAGCGTTCAGATTTCAAACTTGCCACTTGTCGAGAACAGCTTTACTCAAACGCTAGCTCCTTCAGCGTGGTAGATCACATGGGTCCGGTCAGCCAATAGCCGACGCGCGTTTCACCCCCTCATCATAGAGAGATAGACGGGGCTTCCTCAGGGCATGTTTCACGGACTTACAATGCACTACTTTATACGGTAGCGCAGATAGGACCGCCCATAGGTAAAGGTGAAAGTTTAAGAATACAAACATTATGCACAAATTCACATATTAACTCGCAATTGTGTTAGTGTTACTGTTACATGTAAAAGATGGACTTACTTAGGACAACTCTAAAAAATCATCATAATCGGAGGAAATAGGAGTTATAAATTTGTATGTATGGGACACTACAAGCTAGACGCAAATATATTATTGCAAATAGCTTGCCATGTCCAATTTTTCATTAATTCTGCCTGGACCAGTGGTAGATAGGTTGAATATCCACCTGCATTCTTTCTGTAACAGGGTTTTATCGTTATTACCTCCTCTTCCACTGGTAATGCCTTTGTCTATACCCATGACTCTCATACTGTCTGGAATACTGTTATGAAAAATTTCAAAGTGTTTAGCAACGCTGCTGCTTTGAACCTTATTTTTTATATCGTCACGATGTTCTAATATTCTATCTTTCAGAATTCTTTTGGTTTTGCCAACGTAAAAATAAGGGCAAGAACAGGACAGTAAGTAAACAACACCCTCAGTGTTACAATTAAAGAAGTATCTCACTTTAAAGATTTTATCTGGATGTACTGAAAACACTTTTGTCTGATGCATGAATCTACAAGCAACACATCTCTTACAGGGAAAGTTACCAACTATTTTTTGACTAGATAGCCAGTTCTTCTGAGGTGAAACAAATTTACTTTTAACAAGCTTGTCTTTCAGATTAGGTGCCCTTCTAGCCGTAAGGGTAGGGAAATCACCTACTTCTTTTGCAACACTATCATCATTTAGGAGGATACTCCAGTTTTTCTGAAGTATATTCCTGACACTCCCCCAATGACAGTTAAACTTTGTTATCAATCTTATTTTCCCATCTTTCTTTTTTTCTTTGGGAAACAGAAGTTGACTTCTGTCCAATTTCTTAACAGATTTCCTTACATGTGAAAGTGCTCTCTTATAGTAACCTCTTATTTTAAATCTTTCTTCCATCAGTGCAGCATGTTCATCATATTTCGTTAATGATGAACAAATTCTGCGCAGATGCAAGAATTGTCCTTTAGGAATCCCCTTTTTAAGGTGGACTGGATGATGGCTGTGAGCTTCAAGCAAGCTATTTGTAGCAGTCTCTTTTCTGAAGTTCTCAGTCATTAAAACGTTTTTGACCACAGTAATTTGCACATCTAGAAAGGATAACTCAGTCTTACTGAAAATCAATGTTAAAGTAATATTTCTTTCATTTTTATTTAACAAAGACACAAATTATTTAAGGTCACTCTCTGATCCTTCCCAAATTAGAAGGATGTCATCCACATAGCGTAGCCACAAGTGGATGTGCTCATTAAATGCTTCTGTTTGAAATACCTCCTCCAACTCCCAAGAACCTAGGTGGAGGTAAGCATAAGTGGGGGCACACGTTGCCCCCATCGCAGTTCCTCTGATTTGTTTATATACTTTGTTATCAAAAGAAAAAACATTGTTTTCAAGTACAAACTGTAAAAGTTTGACAGTGAATTTAGTATGTTCAGAGTAAGTTATTCCTCTAGTTTCCAAAAAGTGCTGGGCTGCCCTAATTCCTACTGAATGGGGAATTGATGAATAGAGACCCTCTACGTGAAGGGAGACCAGGTATGCTCCATTTGGAATGGTCAAGCCATCAATCTTTCTTAGCAAATCTGCCGTATCAATTACATATGATGGCATAGTATTAAGGAAAGGTTTGAGAAAATTATCCACATAATTACCCAAATTTTCAGTTAAACTACCTATCCCAGAGATGATGGGATGGCCTGGGGGGTTCAGCATGTTTTTATGGATTTTTGGTATGCAATAGAACACCGGCATAATTGGATATTCCGTATATAGATATTTAAACTCTGCTAGACTAATGATGCCATTTGATTTTGCATCATTGAGTATTTTGAATAGGGCATTTTTAATGGAGGGAATAGGATTCTCTGGTAAGCGCAAGTATTGGTTCCTATCCAATAATTGTCTTTTGACTTCCAGAGTGTAACTTCTCGCGTCCCAGAGGACCACATTCCCACCCTTATCAGCTGCTTTGATTACCACATTATCTGCATTGCTCAGTTCATTCAGAGCTCTTCTCTCTGCTTTAGTTAGATTATCACCTATGATTCCTGTAAACGTCAATTGTTTAATGTCTTTCTCAACTTGTTTAACAAACAAGTTCACAGCTGGAATGGACGCTAATTGGGGCATGTAGTTAGATTTCTGTTTGAAACCTGATCTTACTATACTTTGCATAGTAGGGGTCGGTACTGAGTCACCTAAAGCTTCATTTTGGAGGTTTAAGAGATCTTCCAGATCTGCTAGTGCCAATCTGTCATTCCTATCTAATGCCAGGTCGTCAACAATATTCTTTCCTTTTCCTTTAAAAATTTGTGATAAGACAATTCGTCTAGCAAAGGAATGAAGGTCTTTGATAAATTCGAATTTGTCAAGCCCATTTGTGGGACAAAAAGAAAAGCCTCTTTATAGAACATTCATGTGAACCTGGTTCAGTTTAAAAGATGACAGATTGATAACTTGCAGATCATTGTCAGGGGATTTTAATAGCCCCTCCTGCTTCTTGGTCTCTGTGGGCGACCCCTGTGTCCTCTCTCCTGACTGTAGTCCTTCTCTCTGTTTGTTCTGAAAGGATATCGTCTCCCTTCGAAATTGGTACTCCCCCCTCCTGTGTCTCTTCCTGCCCCCTCTCCTCCTTCCATACCAGTTTGTGTTCTTACCTGTTCGTTTTTTGACTGACTAGGATCAATTTCAATATCTGAGCTGTCTGTTCCTGAATCATACGCTCCTCTTATAGATTGATAACTGTATACCCGTTTCTTGACATAGTCATCATTATCCCTAGCCAATTTTCTACTTTTCCTTAATTTAATGTCCGCTTGTAATCTAGCTAATTGTTCTTGAATTTCTTTATTAAGTTTTTCAAAATTTGGATTCTGCTCAAAATTATTAACTACCTTTAATGCTTCTTCTACAGGTAGTTTCGTTTTTTCAAACCTTTCCTTATTTCTTTTGATCATTTTATTCATCAAAATTATAGAACATTCTGATAGGCTTTGATTCCATTCTTCCATGAAGGTATCACCCCCCTCAAGTTTTGTACCGGGGTCTAGTTTGAGTCTTAAACCCCTAGGGATAATGTTATTTTTGACATAGTTCTCCAGACTCGCTGTTTCTGCTCTAAGTTTTGATTTGTTTCACCAGTAACTTCTTATATTCTTTAAAAGCTGTAAAAATGTTTAATGTGTTTACCTCACTATTTTGGTTTTCAAGAGTCCCAGGTACAGACAAAGTAGCAATTAGATCAGCCTCCCAAGTTTAATCTGATAATTCAAAAGCCATCTTACAAGTTGTCACTAGTTCTTAGTCTCCAGATGTAAATCAGACACGTAATGCCCACCAGTTGCTCAGTAGAGCAACTTTATACATTAAATTTTGTTGCTATACTTCATTTACATAGAATAACAAAAGGGACCTTAGTCCATTTTATGATAACAATTTACCAATAGAATAAAGTTTGTAAATGGAAAATTTGCAAAATTGCTTGAAATTTGTTGCAGTGTTAATCTGAAAAAATTCAGATTATTAATTTCGCCTATATATTGGCATGTGGTGCAGACCCATACAATAGAAATCTCTTATTATTTATTAGAAGACAAAGTGACATAAATTAATATCACTTTAACAAAGACTGGGATTTCAGCACTCTTTTAGTTATAATAAATAACACAACACTCTCATGATATAGTATCAAACTTGTGGGTTTATTATGTGTCAAATGTACCCAGAAGATCACAAACTTGACTTAAAAAATATATTATTCAACACACAAAATACAATACAGTGAATATAAAAATTTATTCCATATCTTCTAGAATTCCTCCTAGAACATAATAGGACCGGTCCCACTTTCTACCACACCTCTACAAATGTTAACCCGTATAGTTAGAAGAAGGATAAATATATTGAGACTCTAAATGACCATCTGTGCCACTGTTACAGGAGCTGCAGACCCAAGGAGTGTTGTTTCAATGCATATTATTTATTTTAATCTAGTAAGTGCAATTATTACTGTGCGTGTGTCACTTTGTTATTAAAACTTTTACACTTGAATCGTGCTTTGTGCGCCTGTTTTTTCTCTTCTGTTTTATGTTATCACTTCTGAGTCAAGACCGGTGAATTGCTGGCTGGAACAAGGCTGCACTATAAAGGCACAACATTTGGAATTCAATCCTTTTACAGAGGAACCGTTTGGGATAGCATTCCAAGGAAAGAACTTGCAAAACACCAGCTGCAAGATTTTAACCTTTAAACTATTTTACTCCATCACAAGGTACTGTGGTCAAGTCATTTTTTGGTATTCCCATTTTAAGATTATATGGACAACTTTTGAGAATAGACTAATTCCATTGGGATTGTGTATATATATATATATTTTTTATCAGATACATATTTTTTCATCAGTTTTTAATATTTATAATATTTATTGTGGTTGGCATTAGAGCGCAAAAAATTTCTTGTTTTAAATAGCCGAAAGTTAACTTGAAAGCAAAGAAAGCAAGTATTTTAACGGAATAGGTACAGGAGGATACTTATGTTTTGTATACTGTACCCCTCTGTCGACTGCACCTTTCCTTGTTAACTTAGCAATCTCATCAAGCAGTCTGTGCCAGGATCTTCGTACTTTAGATGGATAAGAAGATAACTTTTATTTCTTTCTCTCCTCCTTTTTTCTGAAAAGCACATCACAGGCTTCCTTGCTTGCCGTCTTTTAACGGATTTCCCATAAAATAAAGCCTTCTTTTATCCACAGCTGAGCGTTCAGCTTTCAAACTTGCCGCTTGTCGAGAACAGCTTTACTCAAACGCTAGCTCCTTCAGCGTGGTAGATCACATGGGTCCGGTCAGCCAATAGCCGACGCGCGTTTCACCCCCTCATCATAGAGAGATAGACGGGGCTTCCTCAGGGCATGTTTCACGGACTTACAATGCACTACTTTATACGGTAGCGCAAATAGGACTGCCCCTAGGTAAAGGTGAAAGTTTAAGAATACAAACAGAGTTGTCCTAAGTAAGTTCAGTCTTACTGAAAATCAATGTAAAAGTAATATTTCTTTCATTTTTATTTAACAAAGACACAAATTCTTTAAGGTCACTCTCTGATCCTTCCTAAATTAGAAGGATGTCATCCACATAGCGTAGCCACAAGTGGATGTGCTCATTAAATGCTTCTGTTTGAAATACCTCCTCCATCTCCCAAGAACCTAGGTGGAGGCAAGCATAAGTGGGGGCACACGTTGCCCCCATCGCAGTTCCTCTGATTTGTTTATATACTTTGTTATCAAAAGAAAAATGCAGGTGGATATTCAACCTATCTACCACTGGTCCAGGCGGAATGAATGAAAAATTGGACATGGCAAGCTATTTGCAATAATATATTTGCGTCTAGCTTGTAGTGTCCCATACATACAAATTTCCTCCAATTATGATGATTTTTTAGAGTTGTCCTAAGTAAGTCCATCTTTTACATGTAACAGTAACACTAACACAATTGCGAGTTAATATGTGAATTTGTGCATAATGTTTGTATTCTTAAACTTTCACCTTTACCTATGGGCGGTCCTATCTGCGCTACCGTATAAAGTAGTGCATTGTAAGTCCATGAAACATGCCCTGAGGAAGCCCTGTCTATCTCTCTATGACGAGGGGGTGAAACGCGCATCGGCTATTGGCTGACCGGACCCATTATATTTTTTCATAAGACAAGTCGGCTAGATTATGAGTTGTGCGTTATGCGTGAAAAAGCCTCCTAACGCTGCTTTTTCCCTACCGCTGGTATTACAAGTTTACATAACGCCACAGAAATATCCATCTCTGCTCAAATCATTAACGTAAACCCAGACCCAGTAGCTAATCATATACCAATAACAAAAACATCCACAAATCACTTTACACAACATTACACAAACTACACTTACACTCATACAAACACTACACAATATTTATTTTTCAGATTTTACATTTTCATGTCAAAATAGAACGGATCAAAGTTACGAGATCACGGGTGTTTGAAAAAAAACAACACACAAATCCATTTTCCATTGACTTACATAGACAGACGAGAACATACACTCATATAGCTACATCTAACTACAAATATTATCACATACATACACAATGAGATACATACAAACAATATACAGCAGATTACCTACACAAAACAGATTATTATTAGTTAATAAACACGATTTAGCTACTTTTTCACACAAGAACATGACGTCACTCACTTTACGCTCAAAACAAGTGTTGGATTTGATTTCTCAACAAATTTTTCTCCTCCATTGACTTCTATGGGGAAGATGTGCTCTTGCACGCGACAGGCAGATTTACCTAACGCACGTAAAATGCGTAGACTTGAAAACTCGTAATACCAGCATTACAATTGTAAAACGAACTCATTCTTTCTTGTGTTAGTCCCGCTATGACAAATAGATCAGGAAATTACTATTTTCCTATGGACTTATGGCTTTTACTTGTGTGAAATTCACTACAACATTAAATTGTTATATACATTTACATTACATCAACTACAAATCACCATCACCAATATGAAATCGGTAATAAAAATTATATCATATTTAAACGGACAGAAAAATAATTTTTACATTTCATTATTCACAAACAGTAGACAATTGGAAACACGTCTCATTTACCTCTTTTATAGCATTTCATTTATTCAATTCATATGCTTGCAGGAATAGCATATCTGGATTGGAGTGGTGTGTTGGGTTAATAAACTATGCGCTGAAGTTTGTGAGATCACTTCTTCGAGACTCCCTAGCTTTTACCCCCACAGCGCATAGTTTATTAACCCAACACACCACCACAGGAACAGCATATCTACATAGGCTCAACACATGATCATTAATGGATGCACATACATGACTTTTGTCATTGACTCATACATGCACATTGATATTCTGGGGGAAAAACACATATAAACAATGAACACATTTACATCATACAACTACATTGGAAGGTTGCTTAACATTAGATTCTCTCTATGAATCATGAAACATAAAATATGGATGTGTCCCTTTAACATCACGATTCACTCATATTATACCATTAGGAATTACGTACAATAAGAACTTATCATTAGAACAGATTACAGCTGTCACTTTTTTGGAAGGAACAACAATGCTATACTGCTTTATATAAGTCAGCATATGTGGGAGAGAATCACAATACATAAATATATGTACATAACACGCATCACACAACAGCAAAGCACATATTTATCTTTTTAATCAGCACACAATAACAATGTTGTAAAATACAACAACAGAATGAAGATTTGCTAACTAGACAGGCAGGTTGCTAATATGATGACGTCATTTTAAGCTTCAACCATACAGATTACAGCATTAGGACTGTACCGCCCCTTTCAGAAGTTTCTCACTCAAAACTACAATATTTATATATGTAGACGACAGTTTGGAAGATCTTCATTATTATAGCGCTTTTAATGGGACACGTACAATATTGATATCTCGCAAATCACTTATATATACAATACTACAGATGTCAGCAGCAAGATCTTCATTGTTATTGTGAATTCAATGGGACGTGTACAATATTGACATCTCGCCAATCACTTATATATACAATACTACAGATGTCAGCCGCAAGATCTTCATTGTTATTGCAATTACAATGGCATGCGTAAAATATTGACATTTCGCCAATCACTTATATATACAATATTATAGATGTCAGCAGTTACTTTATCGTTTAGAAACAATATTGCAGCAACATTGATCAATCAGATTCTATGCCTTGTCTATACACATTATACACAAGTATGCACTTTCATTCATGTTAGCGTGGACGTGTGCTTTTTAAGATCGCGTTTAATAAGTATTTATTACGCATATGAACAAACATTACGAAGGTGCACTGTATATGTTATATGTTACACTTTCACATTGCGATTCATTGGGGGGAACAAAATTTAAGCAAACACCTAAAAAAAACACCCACTTTGAAAGCATTTGCTCCTCTGTAGCGCTGCACGCAATTATAGGCAGCGTTGGGACCGGGCTAATAAATGTGAATAGTAGCACTGCCTTTATTTACATGTATAAATCAGTTTTGCAGTCAGAGAAACCCCCAATTCACACCCACCTGTCCTGTCCCCCCCTAATCACACCCACCTTTTCCCCCAAATCAAATCCACCTGTCCCCTTAAATTAAACCCACCTGTACTCCCAGATCACACCAACCTGCTACCCCACATCACAACCACCTGTACTCCAAGATCACACCCACCTGTTCCCTTATATCACACCCACCTGTAGTCCCAGATCACACCCACCTGTAGTCCCAGATCACACACCCACCTGTAGTCCCAGATCACACCCACCTGTACTCCCAGATAACACCCACCTGTAATTGTAGATAACACCCACCTGTACTCCCAGATCCACAGATCACACCCATCTGGTCCTGTACCCCCAGATCACACCCACCTGTTACCCCACATCACATCCATCTGTTTTCCCAGTACAGTAAAGTTCTTCATAATTATAAAGAAGCTATCTTAAATCATTAGCCTGTATTGTGCTTGGAAAACTGTCACGTGACATTAAAAAAAGTATTGGTAATTGGTATCAGCAAGAATTTGAAAAAAAGTCTTAAAAACATGGTATCGGTGCAACCCTATTTTTAATTGTCATGTTGTTATGTTCATTATTTATAGGTGATTTGGGTTACATGAGCCGGCCTTGGCTCATTATGCTGTTACGTAACCCCACGGAAGAGGCCCAGGAGCGCTACAATCGGGCACACAAGCAGACTAGGGCTGTAGTGGAGAGGATGTTTGGGCTCCTCAAAATGAGACTAAGATGCCTGGACAGGTCTGGAGGAGCCCTCCAATACAGCCCTAGTAAGGTGACGAGGATCGTTATAGCCTGCAGCGTCATGCATAACATTGCTCAGCGGGCTGGGATGCTGCAGGCCGTCCAGGCACCCTGAGACCTCCTCCACGATGAGGAGGATGATCCTGTTCTAGAGGGGCCATTCTGGGATGAGGGGCTCAATGTCAAAGCAAATATCATCAACCGCTACTTCAGACGGTAAATACTAGAAGTTATATAGGAGCATTGCAAATATGTGTGAATTTTAGGGAAATGAGAAGTAGATAATTGTGCAAACATGTTAGGATTGTTCATCAAATGATTATAAAAAAAAGAATGTAATATTATTATTATTATTATTATTATTATTATTATAGGTAATTCATACATCAGATGATTCTGGCATTGGGTCTTGTAATGACTTCGCCACCTGGTTTTCAAAGACAACATCAGATGGTAAGTATAAACAATGTATGGTCTGTGGCTGGCAGGAATTTTGCACAATCAGCCATCATTTAAAAAGTAGTATTTAGTTTACACATTACTAGATTTTTGGATACTCAGAAAGGGAACCTCTAGCAAGACTATATGCTTCAAAGTCATATTCCAAGTCATACATCAGAGGTTAGGTTTGCACAATGTATGACTCAGCTTCACACTTGATTGATAGAACATAACACAAGATTCTACACATGCTTAGTAAGCTAGTTATATAAATAGTTTCAGAAATGGGGGTGGGGATTCAGAACTAAGTCACACACTTCTATTAATTATTTGATTTACACTTTTTCTGCCATTAGGGAGATTACTTCATCTAAAGACTGAAAGTGAAAAATTCAAGACTGAAAGTGAAGAATTCAAGACTGAAAGTGAAGAATCCCAGACTGAAAGTGATGAATACCAATGTGATCATGTCTGTGGCATTGTATTTCAAATGTGCTGACCTTGAAAACCATACAAAGACATGTTCACATGGTAAGTGGCAACAATTTTATGGAACAAGACTGTGGATGCATCCTATTGGAGACACTTAGATTTATTGTATTTTTTTAGATGGTATTTCACAATCCTCTATTTTTAAAATGATGAATAAGACACCTAATGAAGATAAACTGTTATTTTGAAGATAATTGCCTTTCAAAGACCATACATCCAGGTTAGTTTGCACAATGCATGCTATTTAAGAATCATAGGAGGAAGAATGTTAAAAGAATTAGGAAAATATAAATGTCCTATATTAGAATATGTTTATTTTCGATACAATACCCCTACTTTGTGCTAGAGAGGACTCAGATTCTGACCAATCAGACAAAGTGATAGATTTTATAGTTGATATAGAGGTATATTATTTGAAGGGACATGAAATATTACATTCAATTATGTTCATCATACAATACAATATACAAATATTTTTAAAATGTGATATGCATTATTTTGTCTAATTTTAAATGCTAATTTTAATATTGATTAGACAATATAATGGGATTAATTTCAAATTATGGATAGATATAGATTTCAAGTATGAACCTGTTTTTAATATCAAGACAAAAATACATGTTAGAGCATAGACACAGGATGATTTAACAATTATTAGATTTCATGAATATGTTAAGACATGTGTTCATTAAATAACCTAAATGACTAATGTTTTTAATATTTCTTTTCTTTCTTTTTCAGAGTTTCATCTGTGATGAATTTCCTTTTTCTTTTTTTTGTAAATAAATTTATTTTCATACTATATATTTTTCTATTTAATTTTTTAAAATATATATTCTTTGAGACATATCTCTATCACAGTAAGATAAGAAGAAATATATCCATCTAATATTCTGACATGTAAACAAAATATTAGTCCCATGACTGGTAAAGTCATCTATTTTACAAGCACATGCCTGATATCAAATATACTAATTTTGGTTAATGTATTGAATGTAAATTATCAACATAGCTTATTCATATAATGTTAATTTGGAGTTAAATACATCTATCTATGCTTCTATTGTGTGATTCATAGATGTTAAAATCATAAAATGTGGGGGGCGGAGCCAGCAGCCGAGCAGAGAAGACGTGCATTAGGGAGCTCCTGCAGAAAATTAAACATTATAACGACAAATGGGGATTTATTCTCCGTAATTTGCTCTAAAATCTACCCTGAATTGATGGGACTGCATGCACGCTATTAGTAGACCATATCATTTTTATATAAGCTTTTCCCCTGGATTGTCGCTAGTAACTAGGAAACACATAGGCCTATGAGTCCTACTGAAATGGTGGCATCAAATATGGAGGATGTTTCTCTCAATATATATGGAGCCCTGAGGAAGCTCGCCTTACAATTAACAGCCGGGTATGAGGACTTATCAACTTGCTTAAGGGCTGCTATGGAGCAACAAGCGATCTCGCAACCAGACAGGTCATGTAATACAGAATCTCTGACTTGCAAGGAGCAACTTCCCCTGCGAGAAGGGCAGACAGTAGACTTCACGACAACGCTTAGTCCTAGAATACTCAGTACTCCTATGAAGCACAGTCTATCCCACAATGAATTTGTCCTAGACGATGAGATCAGCCCCACTAGGATGAAATATATGCAGCAGACTCCACGGAGGGAATACCTCGTGGGGCTTGGACAGCTGGAAGCATTTCATATGATCCGGAGCAAGGAGGAGCCCCTGCTGCCAGCACACAGCAGTGTGGACAGTGACGCTGCACTTGTATAAGGGAGAGTAATCCCTTGGAAGTCCTTTAGTGACGCTGAGATTCTGCTGAGCTACACCTGCCCTATACGTTGTGGAATACTTACTCTTGGGAGCCGCGGACTGTATGAGCATCTGCCTCCATGTGAGAGAGGACCTGGATTGTACTTTTTGCCATCATGGCGCGTTCATTGCCTATTGCCCTTGGGGTTTTTTGAGATGGAAACCGAGTATCACACTGAGCTGTTGAATGATCCATTTGATCCAGGAGGCTACATCTATTATGACTGGGTCTGGGACATGATTCCACAGCAATTACTCAATTTGAACTCTGTGTGGATAGGTGTGGGCTAGAGTTTTGACATTACATGTACCCGGGAGAATAGAGCTTCCTAAGCTACTATGTTATACAGTCGACTTGGTTACAATTGATTCTCTAGTCTCATATCAGTCTTGTTTATAGACAATTTTGTTTGGGGACATTGTTCTTTTGAGTCTTCTGTTATATTTCTCTTATTTTCTCTTTTCAAGTTATAAGCCATAAAATGCTTCAAGTTATATGCTCCAAATCATAAGTAAGGTAGAATTTACACTGTAGTTTCTAAGGTCATTAATATAATCTATTCAAGCTAGATGTGTGGGGTTTATAGATATGTAAGGATAAAATATTTTGCAATTTACCTTATTTATGATTGTATATTTCATGTCAAATTTATATGCATGTGCCATTTATCCCTACCTATGCTGTATATGCAGGGAAATTTCCCTATTGTGCTCCCACTGTAAATGACCACTAGTCTGGATACCTATATCATTCTCCAGTATTATTCAGACCCTTATCTCCTACTCAGAACTCTAACGTAATCTATCATCCTAGCTCGAGACAGTCCACTCTAGTATGAATGTGCTCCTGCAGAGAAGCAGGATGTGATTAGTTAATTTTGATATAGACTAAGGGTAAAGGACAACAACTTAGCGTATGACACTGATCAGCTTTAAATAGACAAGCTTAATTTCAACTCTATAGTATAGCTCTTGTTTTCCTACATGGACAGGACTATATTAGCCCGCAACATTCTCCAACTGCAGATAGCGCTGGTGTAGGCTAGCTACTCCTTAGATACCACTAATACTTTATAACTGTTTCAGAATAGTTTATACCCGACCTCATATTAGCCTACTCTGCAGCAAAGGAGGTTGTATTGTTTAAATATTTCACATCCATCCTGGCTATAGTTGCTTGTTTATGCTATTTAATCATTGGAATCTCTACAAGTAAGGCAACACTTATTAATATCTTTATAGCAATATAGGTCTCTAACATTAACATGACTACTGAATAGGTTCATGCCTGTCAGCTTCACACGTTAGATGTTTTTTGCATACCCCTAACTTGTGGCTTCACTTATTATAGCTTGAAGAACAGATTCCTCTACTGGTGCTCTAAACACATCTTAATAGCATACCTACTCATCTTCCATACAGCATATTATGATACATGGCCTGTATTCGTATGAGGTTTACTTGGTCCTCAGGAGAGTACCTCTAGCGGACGCTCACAGTCCTATAGATGTATTAGCAAATACAGGGGTTCAATTAGTTCTAGACCACTGAAGCAGACATAATATTTATTTTTGCAATCAAATTAGATTCATCTTTAACCCTGTGGGACTATTTGTATTTCTTATCAATTAGACATAATAAGTCACCTTATACTAACTATCATAAGCCTTTAGTCTCTGCGTTCTCAATTATAGTTCTGTTCTTAGTGTTTATATGAGGAACTAGATATGCTCACAACCTTCACCCTCCCATCTATTTACAGCTCTCTAGTATCACTGTTGCCAGCGGCCGAGGTAACACAACATCTATTGAGTGAGGGTTGAGGGAGACAGGTTAGTTTATGAATATCATATACTGGATCAACGTATACCTATACACCATTTATCATACCACAGACCAGTGATTCTTTTAGAGTCCCTACAATTGATATTATGTACTACCCTCCACATTTTCCAGCATATTGCTATTTGGGCATGCATTTCGTTCATAATGAGCCTATTATTATCTTGACATGATGACCAATACTGAACAATCTCCCTGGCCGAGGTATGGATGTTATATTAGGGTAACTATTATGTCACTACTACTACCTATGGGTTTTATGTACCCCTTTATTTACAAATATTTGACTAATATTATCCAACCCAAAAGTTCAGAGGCCCAAAAGTATTCAACAGCCTGGCTCCGCCCTCCCCCTCCCCCCCCTCCTCAACTTATTTTGAGCGGCTCTCGCCCGCTGCACTCCCCTTCCCCTAATCCCATGAAACCAACCCCCCCCCCTTGCCTCTATATTTCTTAAATAAATATTTTATTGTATGTTTTTCTACTACAAGGCGGGGTCACTTCTAATCTACATATTATACAAAAATATAAAACTGAAGTCTTAATTTAGATAGTCCAAACTCCTTGCTAATGCCTTTAATGAACGGGATTCATGTGCCCCTTTTATTTACCCCTACTGCCTAGTCAACCTCCTTGCTTCTTCATATCTCTAGCCAATTATAGCCTCTTCACTCTATTAATAATCCTCATCAAGTACCACTCTTTAAACTCATAAATGCATATTAGGTTGGCATAATTTGTATTGTTGACTTGGCAATATCTTTGTATTAGCACTGTATTCTTCTTATTTGTCATTGTTTTTGGATGTATCACTATTGTTACATTTGTTTTTGACTTCAATAAAAAATTGTTTATAAATAAAAACAAACCCCCCCCCCCAGAAAAAAATAAAATAAATAAAAATAAAAAAAAATCATAAAATGTTCATTTCACTTTTAAGAAATGAAAATGTTTAACTTACATTAAAGTGACAGTGTAGTTGAATGTTAGATTTACATTCTAATCTCTGTAATCTTCCTTAGGTATCCAAAAACATTCTTACACTAAAGATAGGTTATTCGGATTTAATTATTTTTAAGGCAATATGTTCTAAATTATCTGTAAATAAAAAGTAAGTTAGTTTCACATTTATACCAAGCTAGTTATTGTATGCCATATTGATTACTTTTCAGCTCTAGTGGAGTCATTTGAAGGGTCAGTTAACTATAGATATATCAAAAGATAAAGTCTTTAGATATCCTTTGTTAAAGAAATAGCAATGCACATGGGTTAGACAATGACACAAGGGCCTCTAGTTATCAACCTGTCTACTTTCCTGCATTTGCCGGCCCCAATACGCTCGCCTAAGCTCGCCTAACATTGCTGCCGCGGACCTGAATACGTTCGCCAAATTTATCAAGAAAGCTGTCAAAAAGCCACACACCAAGTACGGTGCGATGAGCAGCGAACTGTTGTTAACTGACAGTCATCGATCTCACTGCTCATCAGCTTATTCGCAGCTTTCTTGCTAGCCTGTCACTAAGCACCCACACTATACTATACTGTTTTACCCCCTAAACCGCTGCTCCCGGATCCCCCCGCAACTAAATAAACTTATTAACCCCTAAACCGCTGCTCCTGGACCCCGCCGCAACTATAATAAATATATGAACCCTTAAACTGCCGCTCCCGGACCCTGCCGCCAGTATAATAAATATATGAACCCCGAAACCGCCGCCACTATAATAAATATATGAACCCCTAAACCGCCGCTCCCGGACCCCGCCGCCACCTTCATTATACCTATTAACCCCTAATCTTCCACCCCTATACCGCCGCCACCTACATAAAGTTATTAACCCCTATCCTGCTGATCCCGGACCCCGCCGCAACTAAATAAAATGTTTAACCCCTAAACCGTCGCTCCAGGAGCCCACCGCCACCTACATTACATTTATTAACCCCTAATCTGCCCCCCCTACACCGCTGCCACCTACATTATATCTATTAACCCCTAAACCTAAGTCTAACCCTAACCCTAACACCCCCCTAAACTTAAATATTATTTAAATTAATCTAAATAAATATTCCTATAATTAAATAAATTATTCCTATTTAAAACTAAATACTTACCTATAAAATAAACCCTAAGATAGCTACAATATAACTAATAATTACATTGTAGCCATTTTAGGATTTATATTTATTTTACAGGCAACTTTGTATTTATTTTAACTAGGTACAATAGTTATTAAATAGTTATTAATGATTTAATAAACTACCTAGATAAAATAAGTACACAATTACCTGTAAAATAAACCCTAACCTCAGTTACAATTACACCTAACACTATACTACCATTAAATACATTTAATTAAAATAACTAAAATTAACTAAAGTACAAAAAAACCCCTCTAAATTACAGAAAATAAAAAAAAATTACAAGAAGTTTAAACTAATTACACCTAATTTAAGCCCCCTAATAAAAAAAGCCCCCCAAAATAATAAAATTCCCTACCCTAAACTAAATTACAAATAGCCCTTAAAAGGGCCTTTTGCAGGGCATTGCCCCAAGGTAATCAGCTCTTTTACCTGTAAAAAAAAGAAATACCCCCCAACATTAAAACCCACCACCCACACACCCAACCTTACTCTAAAACCCACCCAAACCCCCCTTAAAAAAACCTAACACTACCCCATTGAAGATCACCCTACCTTGAGCCATCTTCACCCAGCCGGGCCTAAGTCCTCAACGAATCCGGGCGAAATGGTCCTCCAGATGGGCAGAAGTCTTCATCCAATCCGGCCAGAAGAGGTCCTCCAGATGGGCAGAAATCTTCATCTAAGCGGCATCTTCTATCTTCTTCCATCCGGCAAGGAGCGGCACCATCTTGAAGACATCCGACGCGGAGCATCCATCGATCCCGACGACTAAACGAGGAATGACGGTTCCTTTAAATGACGTCATCCAAGATGGCGTCCCTTGAATTCCGATTGGCTAATAGGATTCTATTAGCCAATCGGAATTAAGGTAGGAAAAATCAGATTGGCTGATGAAATCAGCCAATCGTATTGACCTCACATTCTATTGGCTGATTGGAACAGCCAATAGAATGCAAGGTCAATCCTATTGGCTGATTCGATCAGCCAATCGGATTGAACTTCAATCCGATTGGCTGATTTCATCAGCCAATCAGATTTTTCCTACCTTAATTCTGATTGGCTGATAGAATCCTATCAGCCAATCGGAATTCAAGGGAAGCCCTCTTGGATGAGGTCATTTTAGGGGGCTTAGATTAGGTGTAATTAGTTTAAACTTCTTGTATTTTTTTTTTTTCTGTAATTTAGAGTTTTTTATTTTTTGTACTTTTTTTTTTAGTTTTAAATAGGAATAATTTATTTAATTATAGGAATATTTATTTAGATTAATTTAAATCATATTTAAGTTAGGGGGTGTTAGGGTTAGGGTTAGGTTTAGGGGTTAATTCATTTAATATAGTGGCGGCGGTGTAGGGGGGGCAGTATAGGGGTTAATAATTGTAATGTAGGTAGCGGTGGGCTCCGGGAGCGGCGGTGTAGGGGTTAAACAATTATTTTATTTGCGGCGGGGTCCGGGATCGGCAGGATAGGGGTTAATAGGTATAATGTAGGTGGCGGTGGGGTCCGGGAGCGGCAGTTTAGGGGTTAATAAATTTATTATAGTTGCGACGGGGTCCGGGAAAGGCAGTTTAGGGGTTAATACGTATAATGTAGGTGGCAGCGGTGTCGGGCGGCGGTTTAGGGGTTAATAAGTATAAAGTAGGTGGCGGTACATGTTATGGTGTTAGGTGCAGTCACTTCCCATAGGAATCAATGGGATATCGGGCAGCAGCGAACATGAGCTTTCGCTGCTGTCAGACTCCCATTGATTCCTATGGGATCCGCCGCCTCCAGGGCGGCGGATTGAACACCAGGTACGCTGGGCCGGAATAGTGGTAAGCGTAGGCGAGCGTATCTGGTTGTTCTTTGATAACTTCCAAAAGTAGTCAGATTGCGCCGAACTTGCGTTCGGAACATCTGTAGTGACGTAACCATCGATCTGTGTCGGACTGAGTCCGGTGGATCATATGTTACGTCACTGGATTCTACTTTTGCCGGTCTGTAGGGCTTGATAACTATGGCGAATCAGCCTCGCCACAAATACGCTGCGGAATTCCAGCATATTTGTGGTTGACGGCTTGATAACTAGAGGCCAAGGCATCTATGTGCAACCAACAATCAGCAGCAACAGAGTCTATCTAGATATGATTTTCAGGAAAGAATATCAAGCGATAAAAGCTAATGAGGTAATCAAACTAAATATGACGTTGTTTTAACATTGCATTATCCATCAAAATCAGGAAAGAACATATAGCTTAATGTCCCTTTAAGGCAAAGCTGTATAAATACAGACATTGGAAGATATTTCATTCACAGTAGGGCAAACAATACAGAAGGTAATACAAATATGCTTTATTCTCATGTTATTCTAAGTTTGAGAAATGGAGATGCATAGGTTTATGATCAGCAAAGCATTACTGGGAAATATCTACTTATTTGTGGGTGGCCAATAATGCATATTTACAATGTTTAGACAGATGTATTTAGATCAAGTTCAAAATTGCATATTAGCTCATTAAAGGGACGGTAATTCCAAAGCATTTCTTTCTAGATTCCTAAATAAAATATAATTTTAAACATTAAAATTTAATTATATAATCAATTTTAATTCATTCTTTTGATATTATTTCCTTTACAACCGTATCTAGATATGCTCAGTAGCTGAAGATTGGTGGATGCACAGAGATGCCTTGTGTGATTGGCTCAACCATGTGCATTTCAATTTCTTCAGTAAAGGATATCTAAATAATAATCTAAATCGATAGTTACATTTTAAATTATAAAAATGAATTCTCTCTCCGGATCATTTTAGGAAAATATTTGGGTGTAATGTCCCTTTAAAAATAAAGACGCCATTGCACAATAACATATGTGAGCAGTTCAGAAAAATACAAGCTTGAGGTTTATATACTAATAATGAACAAAGGTGTATTTTAAAATTCATAAACATATTATCCAAGTTCCGGCCATTATAACTAGAAATTACGCATTTCTGAAATATAGCGTGGGAAACGTATCTTGCAACATGAGATTCGCATATTTTAAAAAATTCTATTCTAATGCCACGCAATAGCACACAATCAATGTGCATTATAAATACATTTAATAGAGCAATGTCAATACTTCACAATAAGTCCCGAAAATTATTTAATAAGTAATAAATACATACAAATTTTACTTTTTAATAATAAAAATTATTTGCATTAAAGAACCTGATCGATATTAAACATCAAAATGTGTAAAACATTTACTAATGTGACTGGGTTATATTTACAAAAAAACAAATGTAGACTTAATATATTAATATTTAATGGATCACGTATATTACATCTGCGTCACACATATCCGCATAACAGTCCCATGAATTACAAATAAGTCTACATGAAAAATGTAGTAACAGCACCCCAAGGAGGTATGTGTATGGAAGTTACTAAGATATGAAACATTAAGGAACGGCCAATCAGAGTTCATAACACAAACATAACTTGAGTCAGATACCATGTCCCATGGTGCATGTCATATTTACTTCACCATATAAAAGTCCATTACACGTTGCAATTTTTGTCAGTTCTCTAATGCCTGCTGGATGGATATATATATATATATATATATATATATATATATATATATATATATATATATATATATATATATATATTTATATATTATATTTATTAGTATAAGGACTAGCAGGCAAGGCATCTCTCAGGTTCACCAAGCCGGAGAGTGCAGCACTGGTCAACGCCATTGAGGACTTCTATCCACAGCTGTTTGGGAACAAGAAGAAATCGATGAAGCAGAGCATTAAGAAGGCCCTCTGGGCATCTATCACCAATGATGCTAATTTGGTGTGTTGCATTCAGAGGACCACGGATCAAATCATGCAGAGGTTCAGGGATATGAGGTTGCGTCTAAGTAAGAAAGTCGACCTCATAATGGAGTGGGTAAAAGCTGTCGGAGGGATGAAAAGAAAGTTCAACCCCCATGGAAACTGTACCTGCTAACTTATGAGGTGACTTTATGCAACCTCCTCAATCTCCGGGTCCCCCGCAGATTTAGATCCTCTTGCTCCTCGGCATCTTCTTCTTCCCTCCCAGCTGCTGGATCTGAATGTCCTGACCCGGAGGCCAGTGCAGCTGCTTCTCCGTCCGGTGGCCTGGGAGATGAAAGTCGAGAGGCTGAACCAGGTAAATCTCAGACTTCATATGATATATTAATGTTTTAGTATATATTTAATCAATGGGTATATAGTCATATATTCAAACTATATAGATCTCACAACACACGCTACATATGTTTAGCTATCTGAATATAGAATTGTCACACATGATATATGAATGACGTTTATTGCGCTCTCCAGAATATGCATCACAGAGCGAAAATGAAATTGCGCATCCGTGAAATCCCTATCATCCGCCATTTCATACATTGACTATCTAATCATACCACAGTTCTAAATATTAATTGTTATCATTCAATATTAACAAAAATACGATAGCAATCTCGTAATACACCCAATTGGAAAAATATTTGAAGTCTTTAGAAATGATACTCATCACACTACTATATCCAAATCAATTCTGAATCACGGATGCGCAATTCCGCTTTGAATCATTGCGCAATGATCACGAAAGATAGAATTGCGCACACAAGTGAACATGTGTGTCAGGGTGCCAGGAATCAGACTGAGACGAGAAGTGCAAAAATAATCACACCTTTATTAATAGCAAAAAATAATAAAAAGTCCACAAGTCAAAAAACAAGCCAGGAGTCAAAACCAGAGCTGGTAGTCAGACGAGCCGAGTCAGGAGCCAAAGCGAATAGTCAGATGAGCCGGAATCAGGAACAAGGAAAACAGCAGAGTCAGGAACAAGCCAGGGATCAGGAACCAGGAAGGACGTCAGGCAGCCAGGTAATACACAGGAGTTCTCACAAACAGGTCTGAGACAACGCAAAGGCAAAGCATACTGAACAGAGAGCCTTGAAATAATAAGTGATGACATCACAATTCTGAGACTGCATCCTGTCTCACACGGATGATGCACACCAGCCTGGCCATAAAAGGAAGTGCAGGAAATGGGCAGCATCCCCCACAATGCACCATAGTCAGGAAGAGAGGTGAGTAAAATGGCTACCAGCAGCACATGACAAACAAAACAGGGAAAAAACCCTGTCAGTACCCACCCCTCAATGACCCCTCCCACACGGGAGGACAAAAGGCTTATTGGGGAAACGGGCATGGAAGGCACGGAGGAGGGCAGCAGCATGAACATCAGAGGAGGGAACCCAAGGATGCTTCTCCGGACCATAGCCCCTCCAGTGAACCAAATACTGTACACAGCCCCTGGACATACGAGAGTCAATAATGCTGCTGACCTCATACTCCTCATGGTTGTCAACAAAGATAGGACAGGGAAGAGGCCACATAGTGGTAAACCGATTACGAACCAATGGTTTCAAGAGGGAGACATGAAAAACATTGGAGATGCGCATAGCAGGGGGAAGGTCAAGAGCATAGGCCACAAGATTAACCCGTCGAAGTATTTGAAAAGGACCAACATAATGGGGAGCCAATTTATTGGCAGGCACACGAAGGTTCAAGTTGCGGGCGGACAGCCAAACTCTCTCACCAACCTGGTAGGAAGGTGCGGGCAGATGCCTACGATCAGCCTGGAACTTTTGGCGCTGCATAGAATGATGAAGGCAATCCTGAATCTGCACCCACGTGGAACGGAGTTGCCAAAGATGCTCCTCCAAAGCCGGAATACCCTGATACATGAATGAATCGGGCAACAAGGATGGTTGAAACCCATAATTCGCCATGAACGGGGATAACTTGGAGGAAGCATTAATAGCACTATTACGAGCAAACTCTGCCCAAGGTAACAGTTCAGACCAATTATTGTGGTGATCTGAGACATAGCAATGGAGGAACTGTTCCAGAGCTTGATTAGACCGTTCCGCAGCCCCATTGGATTGAGGGTGATATGCCGAGGAGAAGGAAAGCTGGATCCCCATTTGAGCACAAAAGGAACGCAAATATCTGGAGACAAACTGACTACCCCGGTCCGACACTATCTCCTTAGGTAACCCATGTAAATGGAAGACCTCCCAGGCAAAAATTGAAGTAAGCTCCTGAGCGGTAGGCAGCTTCATCAAGGGAATGCAATGTGACATTTTAGAAAAACGGTCAACCACCATAAGGATAACAGTATTGCCATTGGAAACAGGGAGCTCGACAATGAAGTCCATGGAAAGATGTGCCCAAGGACCCTCACCATTAGCAATAGGTTGAAGAAGACCCACAGGAAGACATCGAGGAGTCTTATTCTGTGCACAAACTGAGCAGGAGGCAACATACGCAGCAAAATAAGAAAGAACACCTGGCCACTAGAATTGTAAAGTGACAGACCAAATCATTTGGTTCTTGCCTGGGTCACCTGCGGCTTTAGGATAGTGGTAAGTGTGCAAAAGTTTAGTTTGAAAATTCTCAGGAACAAAACACTTAACACTAGGTTTCTCAGGAGGTGCATTGGTTTGTGCAGCCAGGATCTCTTCCCCTAAGGGAGAAGTCAGATTAGTACGTATGGTAGCCAAAATATGGTCAGGAGGTATAACAGGAGTAGGTACAGACTCCTCCTTGGAGAGAAGTTAAAATTGTCGATAGAGGGCATCAGCCCTAACATTCTTACTACCAGGCAGGTAGGAGACCACATAATTAAACCAAGACAAAAATAGCACCCATCTGGCCTGTCGGGGCGACAAACGTTTTGCTTCAGTTAGATAAGTTAAATTCTTGTGGTCAGTAAGAATGAGCACTGGCACGCTAGTACCCTCGAGAAGATGCCTCCATTCCTTGAGTGCCAAAATTATGGCCAGTAATTCCCTGTCGCCAATTTCATTATTGCTCTCCGCTGGAGATAATTTCTTAGAGAAGAAACCACACAGATCCAAGGAACCGTCAGGCGTAGGACGTTGAGACAAGAGGGCACCTACTCCAGTCTCAGATGCATCGACCTCAAGAACGAAAGACAGGACAGGGTTAGGATGAGCCAGAACTGGAGCAGCAGCAAAGGCAGTCTTAAGACTATCAAAGGCCTTAATAGCAGTAGGTGACCAATGGAGTGGGTCATTCTTTTTACGGGTCATGTCTGTGATAGGTATGACCAAGGAAGAAAAGTTTTTAATAAACTTTTTATAGTAATTGGCGAACCCCAAAAAACGTTGAATAGACCAAAGACCAAATGGGCGATGCCACTGCAGAACTGCAGATAACTTGTCAGTATCCATGGAGAACCCTGCAACAGAGATAACAGAACCTAGGAAGGTTACTTGAGTCTGATGGAACTCACATTTCTCAAGTTTACAAAACAGGCTGTTCTCACGTAGTCTCTGAAGAACCCGTGTAACATCAGAACGATGAGCCTCAAGTGTGGGTGAGTGTATGAGGATGTCGTCTAAGTACACCACAACACACTGTTGCAACATATCTCATAGGACATCATTAATAAATTCCTGAAAAAACAGCAGGAGCATTACATAGGCCAAAGGGCATTACAAGATATTCATAATGCCCGCTCCTGGTGTTAAATGCTGTTTTCCATTTGTGGCCCTCCTTAATCCTAACGAGATTGTACGCTCCTCTCAAATCAAGTTTAGTAAAGACTGTAGCTCCCTTGAGGCGGTCAAAGAGTTCCGTAATGAGCGGAATAGGGTAAGCATTCTTAATGGTAAGACGATTAAGACCCCTATAATCGATACATGGTCTTAACTCACCACCCTTTTTCTTCACAAAAAAGAAGCCAGCCCCTGCAGGAGAGCAGGATTTGCGGATGATCCCCCGTGACAGAGCATCGGCAACATACTCCTCCATAGCACCATTCTCTGCAACAGACAGAGGGTACACCCGGCCCCGAGGAGGAATGGCTCCAGTTTGCAGGTCTATGGCACAATCGTAAGACCGGTGAGGAGGCAACGTACCGGCACGCACCTTGTCAAAAACGTCTAGGAACTCTCGGTACTCCTCTGGCAATTGAGATACCAAAGAAGTGCACAAGACATTAACTGGTTTCCGAACACAAGTGGAAATACATTGCGGGGACCACGACAAAATTTCGGACCTGCACCAGTCGAGACTGGGATTGAGCTTTTGGAGCCAGGGATAACCCGGAACAACCAGAGAATGCAGAGAGTTTATCACCTGGAACCGGAGGGTTTCAAAATGGAGAGCCCCAACAGCCATGGACAATGGGGCAGTTTCGTAAGTAACGAGTGCGGGCTGAAGGGGTCTGCCATCAATGGCCTCAATAGCAAGTGGAACGGACCGAGGCAAAACAGGAATGGAGTGCTTTGATACAAAAGCACTGTCAATTAAATAGCCCGCAGCACCAGAGTCAACAAGAGCCTGAGTGACTATGGAGGAGTCCACCCAGGAAAGGACATCCGTGACCAAAGGTTTCTCCTTAAGTGGTTCCGGGGGTGAGGATAAACCACCCAAGGTCTGCCCCCGACAGGACCTTAGGTGTGAGCGTTTTCCGGCTGTGTAGGACAAGACTTCAAAAGGTGGCCCTGTAACCCACAATAGAGGCAGAGCCCCTCCCTCCTCCTAAAGGCCCTCTCCGCCACAGAGAGACGCGTGAATCCCAACTGCATCGGCTCAGAAGAACCTGGTGACTCGGGACCAGGAGGCATGGGAGGAGAGGGAGGCATGGGTGGGAACAAACACATAGGAGACAACGGAACAGGAGGCTTCCGCAAGCGCTCCTTAAAAGAGGGCCTCTCTCTGAGTCTGATGTCAATTAGAATAAAAAAAGACACCAATGCCTCGAGATCCTCTGGTAAATCTCTGGCATCAACTTCGTCTTTAATCACATCAGAAAGTCCATGAAAGAAGGCGGCAACAAGGGCTTGATTGTTCCAACCTACCTCTTCGGCAAGCGTACGGAACTCAATAGCATACTGAGCAACAGATCTTGTACCTTGCTGAATGGACATGAGTCATTTAACAGCAGAGAAGGAGCGAGCCGCAACATCAAATACCCTTCGAAAGGAGGCCACAAATTCAGGGTAATTTGAAATCACAGGTTTATTAGTCGCCCACAAGGGATTAATCCAGGCAAGAGCTGTGTCAGAGAGTAACAAGATTAGAAATCCAACCTTAGCTCTGTCAGAGGGAAACGCCTGAGGTAACATCTCAAAGTAAATGCCCACCTTGTTCAAAAACCCTCTGAACTGAATAGGATCACCTCCATATCGCTGAGGTAGAGGTGCAGAACCGGACATGCTCCTGGTAGGCATAGGTGCAGCAGCGGAAACAGGAGCAGCCATAACTTGCGGGACACTTTGGTCCAAATGTGCAGTGCGAGTCAGCAGGGTTTGTAGGGCTAGTGCAAATTGATCCAAGAGGTGATCCTGTACATCCATCCTGGAAATGATGGCAGGTAAAGGTGGATAATTAGCACCATCATGATTCATGGCCTTTGCTTAATGTCAGGGTTCCAGGAATCAGACTGAGACGAGAAGTGCAAAAATAATCACACCTTTATTAATAGCAAAAATATAATAAAAAGTCCACAAGTCAAAAAACAAGCCAGGAGTCAAAACCAGAGCTGGTAGTTAGACGAGCCGAGTCAGGAGCCAAAGCGAATAGTCAGACGAGCCAGAATCAGGAACAAGGAAAACAGCAGAGTCAGGAAAAAGCCAGGGATCAGGAACCAGGAAGGACGTCAGGCAGCCAGGCAATACACAGGAGCTCTCACAAACAGGTCTGAGACAACGCAAAGGCAAAGCATACTGAACATAGGCCCTTTAAATAATAAGTGATGACATCACAATTCTGAGACTGCATCCTGTCTCACACGGATGATGCACACCAGTCTGACCATAAAAGGAAGTGCAGGAAATGAGCAGCATCCCCCACAATGCACCATAGTCAGGAAGAGAGGTGAGTAAAATGTCTGCCAGCAGCACATGGCAAACAAAACAGGGAAAAAAACCTGACAATGTGTTTGCTGTAACAGTGGCATTGCTTGAGTCATGTTGGTCAAATAACGGATGCTCAATTCCGCTTTGAATCATTGCGCAATGATCACGAAAGATAGAATTGGGCACACACGTGAACATGTGTTTGCTGTAACAGTGGCATAACTTTAGACTTGTTGTTGAAATGTATACGTTAATTAATATATATGTGAAGAATACAGTATCCTTTTTTATAATATTCTACATTATAAAAGCTATACTAGCAAGATAAAAATAAAAATTGAAGAATCTCAATCAATTGATGACAATGCAAGAAGACACAAAATTACTTAAAGCCACAGTCAACAACATAAAAGAGAGAAAATAAGAATACATGATCTCTTTATTTATTCATTAATTTAGTAAACAATGAACTCACGTGAATACAAATATAATTTTAGTTTGTCAATTAGAATATTAAAATCTGATTGTTCATGTCCATGGCCTGATTTGTATTAATGATATCCAATCCTGATTGAATATTTTACAGATATGGATGTTGTTGCTGGAACCTCGAGCCCGTGTTCGTCACAGCATGGTATGTCTCATTTTAATTTACCTTTGTCTTACAAACTTGGACATAACATTACATAATCCATTCACATTGATCTATATTCATATGGATACTCTAATTGTCTTTTCATGTTATTTTCTATTTTTTAGGGTCATGCCCATTTTATATTCTGCCCCTGGGTAGTGTTTTACATTTTTTGTCTACATTTAGACAACATCAACACATTTTTACATATGTGCAGATTAGAGAAATATACTTCTCGTATGCTTTGTCAATTTATTATTATCATTAAAGGGACATGAAAACCAACATTTAACTTTTATGATTTAGACACAACGTGATTTTCAAAAACCTTATAATTTTCTTCTATTATCTACCTTGCTTCAGTCTATTATTATCCTTAGTTGAAAATCATATCTATGTAGGCTCAGGATCAGCAATGCATTACTGGGAGTAACCTGCTGATTGTTTGATGCACAAAGTTGCCTATTTTCATTTGTTCAACACATGTCTTCAGATAACAGTAGTGCATAGTTGCACCTTAATAACAAAAAGTATATTTGATATTTTGTAAAAATCACAGGCTGTGTTAGATTCATGCAAATTAATACAATTATACATTTGGAGTTTCATGTCCCTTTAAGAGCAAAGGATAATTAAAGAATCCTGATGATATTCTTAAATTACATATTTGATTGTAATTGCATGCTCCATCCCATTCATTACATCAACATATGGACTAGACAATTCATTAACAGCGACATTGTCAAATAAAGATTTTTTAATATTTAATATTAAAGGGACACTGAACACTAATTTTCTCTTTTGTGATTCAGATATAGCATTCAATATTAATAAACTTTCTCATTTACTCCTATAATCAAATTGTATTCATTCTCTTGGTATCTTTATTTGAAATGCAAGAATGTAAGTTTAGATGCCGGTCCATTTTTGGGGAACAACCTGTTCTTGCTGATTGGTGTATACATTCACCGACCAATAAACAAGTGCTTTTCATGGTTCTAAAAGAAAATATTGATTAGCTGCCTTATTTTTCAAAGAATGAAAGCAAGAGAACGCGGATAAATTGATAATAGGAGTAAATTAGAAATATGCTTAAAAATGCATGCTCTATCTGAATCACAAAGTTAACGATTTGGGTTCAGTGTCCCTTTAATAATAAATATCTTCATTAATCCTTACACTGTTTGGATGAAACAATATTGATATCTATATCACATATTCCCTCTTGGACTTCCTTTATATATATAAGCATACTTTAACAGCACCATGATGACATACTTTTACAAATATCTTCTGTTTTGCATTGTGATAAATATGTGTTGTGTCCTAAAACAGATTACTGTACATTGCACAAATGGATCTATGTTCCACATGACTTAGGTTCGATTTGTCACCAGTTGTTATTCCAAGTGTTGTGTGTGTGTATTATTTTCAAAATATGGATCAATACTTATATTTATATATGCCATAGAATCATATGTGAAGAATTGGCTGTCTAATATAGTAAGAAATCAAACATATGTGAAAGACATAATTTTCTTTACAATCACCTTGATGAACTCATAAATTTCTGGTTCATATTAGTGCTCTATTCTTCACATTTCTAAGTATATTATTTGTTATATTCTCAACTAATGTGATTTAGTGATGTCCAAACTGTGTTCACTAATATATTTTAATATCATTAATAGATGTAGTTGTTGTGGCGAGCATAGAGGGATCCAGCAGCAGCAAGTCCATTGACTCATTCATATGTCATTGAAGGTGTATTTTTAATAAATATTATGATCATGATTCTGATGAAGCATTCCATTTGAATAAAACAGATAATTTACTCCTCTGATTATATATATTTTTTTACACCTTTTTGTGCTTCAGAACATGGCTAGCATATGTTTCTTTTTAGTATAAATTTAGACAACAATCATCAAGCGATACACACATGAGAACTCTTAAATGTTCCATGTACTCAGCTATTAAGAATATTTTAAAAATACAGACACTAAAGTGTAATTATTACTCATCGATAATTAAAAATCTAATTTCATTTGTATGCTCCATCAAAATGATGTAATTCCTAAATTTTGATCAGTATCTCTTTAATGCAACATTGATGTGTGTCCTTGAGCAACAGTAACATATGTTAGAATATAGGATTTTAACGTGTACACAACATGTTATCTTTTACAGAGATTAATGTAACATGTGAGATGGAAGAGGAAGTGGCTCCCTTTGAGTCTGATGGTATGTCAAATATATCTAACATGTATCGAACATGTAGTATTGTTTAAAAAACATTCTCTTGAAGAAAAAGAAAGTTTACAGCTTTGTCCCTTTAAAATATATTATTCCATTATTTTTTAAATACACTACTGCCCCCCTTTCTATATCATACAGCATGAACATATGTTTGTATTTTTCTTAAATTTATGTATGATTTGTCATTAATGACATCATGATGTCACATGCATATTCCATGCAAAACCACAATAACCCGCTTCTGATTGTCCAGACAGTCATTGCTATTCATCTGAGTGCCTAGATGCAGACCATATCCTTATGTCATCATTGTTTATAAATTGTAAACCAATTCTAAGTATACATAAAACATAATCATGTTTAAAATCCTTGTTTTAATTTCATAATGTATGAGATGTAAATATATTTAAAATATATTTATGTGTAGACTGTCCATTTCAATCCAACAAACATTAAAATTCCTCAAAATTAAAGCATGCATTGATGAATGTGTCTATTAATATTGGTATGACATACATTTAATCCTAATGTAAAAGAGAGATTCACAACATTAATCTGAAATTTTAATCAGATAGAGAAGATTATATTATAAATCGATAATATGAATGGTAGTATCTACTGTGTATATATTCTGAAGAGTAATTGATTGAAGCATCAAGCTTAAAATGAGACCATTAAATATTACAAAGGCAATCACCAAAATATATATGTAAATCAGTGTTTACCTGGTTTAAAACGCTAGGTGGAGTGGCCAATTCAATTTCATAATATTACACACTCCCATATTATTCAATGGTTGAATATTCTGAAATCAATCCACGGGCATGTGTCTAAAAGAACTCTATTAAATTTCAATCTCAAATGCATATATGCATATATGCATACCAAAAAATTATACAAAAGATAAATATATTATCAATTCATAAATATTAGCACATAATGTTGCCTTTGATAAATATGATTTGTAATCTATTCATGAAATGTTACATGAAAAATAACAGTGAAAATTCTGAGTTTATAGGATCTATTAAATCTTCTAAGTATTTATATTTGATTCAAATCAATCAATAACTTAAAACATAGTCATTATTGTTACTTTGTATCAATATTTTATGATAACAATAATCCAGACTTTAACTAATGTATAATCCTTATTTCTTTCAAGATAATAATATTTATTGATATCATATCTGTCTATTTTTTCTATATTTCAGATGTACCTTCCACTTCTGGGCCTCAGCCTCCTGCCCCTCCCCAGTCAGAAGCCCCTCCCCAGCCCCAAACCACTCCCGGTCCTTCCCATTCCCCCTGTCCCTCCCAAAAAAACACCCCTTTGCCCCCCTTTGCCACTCTCCCTGTATTGCCGTGTGTACAGCTCCCCCACCTGCCCAGCCCCAAACTCACCAGGTCCCTGACTCCCCAGCTGTACGGGCTATCCCAGAGGGGCAGCCCAATCCCATCCCTCCCCCCTCCCCTCCCGCTCCAGACTTTTACCCCAGTCCCCACCTTCATTGTCCTGGGTGTCGGATTGTCCTTCCCAGCCACAGATGTAAGTTTCATTACAAATCCACATTATAACATACTTTCTTAAAGGGACATTATCCTATATAATAAAAGGCCAAGTGTGCTTGTCCGAAGCTGTCATGCGCAGTATACTGCGCGCAAGGACAAACACACCTGGCCTTAATCCAATTGGCTGTGAGAGACAGAGAGCTCTAAAGAGGGGGTATAGAGAGAGCAGAAGAGGGGGGATAAAGAGGGGGGGAGAGAGCAAAAGTGGAATATAGAGAGAGCAAAAGAGAGGGGGGAGAGAGAGCAAAAGAGAGGGGGAGAGAGAGAGCAAAAGAGAGGAAGAGAGGCAGAAAAAGAGAGAGGGGAGAGAGAGAGCAGAACAGGGGGAGAGAGAGCAAAAGAGGTAGAGAGAGAGAGCAAAAGAGAGGGGGGAAGAGAGAGAGCAAAAGAGAGGGCAAAAGAAAGCAAATGAGAGGGGACAGAGAGAGCATAAGTGAGGGTGGAGAAAGAGAGAGAGCAAAAGAGAAGGGGGAGAGAGAGTGCAAACGAGAGGGGGCAGAGAGAGCAAAAGAAAGTGGAGAGAGTAAAAGAAAGAAAGGAAGGGAGAGCGCGCAAAAGAGAGGGGGAGCGAGAGAGCAAAAGAGAGGGGGCAGAGAGAGCAAAAGAAAGTGGAGAGAGTAAAAGAGAGAGGGGAGAGAGAGCTTGCAAAAGAGAGGGGGAGAGAGCACAAAAGAGAGGAGGAGAGAGCACAAAAGAGAGGGGGAGAGAGAGCAAAAGAGAGGGAGAGAGACAGCAAAAGAGAGGGAGGGAACGAGCAAAAGAGAGGGAAAGAGCGAGCAAAAGAGAGAGGGGAGAGAGAGCAAAAGAGAGGGGAGAGAGCAAAAGAGAGGAGGGGAGAGAGCAAAAGAGAGTGGAGAGAGAGAGCAAAAGAGAGTGGAGAGAGAGAGAAAAAGAGAGAGAGAGCAAAAGAGAGGGGGAGAGAGAGCAAAAGAGGGGGGATAGAGAGAGCAAAAGAAAGGGGAGAGAGTAAATGAGAGAGAGGAGAGAGAGTGTGCAAAAAAGAGGGGGAGAGAGAGCAAAAGAGATGGAGAGAGACAGCAAAAGAGAGGGGGTAGAGAACAAAAGAGAGGGAGAGATACAGCAAAAGAGAGAGTGGAGAGAGAGCAAAAGAGAGGTGGGAGAGAGAGCAAAAGTAAGGGGAGAGAGTAAAAGAGAGAGGGGAGAGAGAGCAAAAGAGAGGGAGAGAGAGAGAGCAAAAGAGAGGGAGAGAGAGAGCAAAAGAGAGGGAGAGAGAGAGCAAAATGGAGGGAGAGAGAGAGCAAAAGATAGAGGGGAGAGAGCAAAAGAGAGGGGAGAGAGCAAAAGAGAGAGAGGCAGAGCAAAAGAGAGGGGGGAGAGAGAGCAAAAGAGAGGAAGAGAGGCAGCAAAAGAGAGGGAGAGAGACAGCAAAAGAGGGGGAGAGAGACAGCAAAAGAGGGGGAGAGAGCAAAAGAGAGGGGGAAGAGAGAGAGCAAAAGAGAGGGGGAAGAGAGAGAGCAAAAGAGAGGGGAGAGAGAGAGAAAAAGAGAGAGGAGAGAGAGAGAAAAAGAGAGAGGAGAGAGAGCAAAAGAGAGGGGAGAAAGAGAGAGCAAAAGAGAGGGGGGATAGAGAGAGAGCAAAAGAGAGGGGAGAGAGAGCAAAAGAGAGGGGAGAGAGAGCAAAAGAGAGGGGAGAAAGAGAGAGCAAAAGAGAGGGGGGATAGAGAGAGAGCAAGGGGTGGGACCGCTGTAGTGCAAAAAATGGCCCGTGTACACAAGCTTTAGGACTAGTAGTGATATAATTAGACATAAATTGATATTTTACATAAAAAAAAACATTTTCTTTATTAGATTAATCTAAATGTTTCCGATCTTCAGTTTAGTGAAATCAACATTCACATTTTAGAATATAGAAATGATATTGCTTAGATGTTGTATATGTATTCTGTATATATGACAATATTTTGTATTTGTTATCACTGCCCTTTTCACAGTGTGTCATAAACCAAAGAAATATTTTGTTCAAGAATGAGAGGGTTTTGATTTGTGTTAAGATCTTAAAGGGACAGTATACTATAAAATAGTTTTTCCCTTAATGTGTTTTCAATTATTTTTTGTACCAGCTGCAAAGTATAAAATGTATGCAATTGGCTTGTTAAGTCTCCTTTGTGTATATGAATTAGCTGATTTTGATTTTTGAAGCCACAACCTAATGAAATGGTTTTAACTTGTAGGTATTATCAGATGTCATTATTTTCTCCCATTTAGAAAATATACATGCTTCTTTATCTCATATCACTCCATATACCAATCACCAATACTTGGATAGAACAAATGTAAATTAACTTTTTCTTACCTTATCTCTTCTATAACTGGGAGTGTAATTTCTTCTGCTTGATGTGTTTACACAGCTTGGCCTCAAGGCCAAAATATTTAAAGGGACACAGTATCTTTTGTGATTCAGATAGAGCATGCAAATTTAAGTAACTTTCTAATTTACTCCTATTATCAATTTTTCTTTGTTCTCTTGCTTTCTTTATTTGAAAAAGAAGGCATCTAAGCTATTTTTGGTTCAGCACCATGGAAAGCACTTGTTTATTGGTGGTTGAATTTATCCACCAATCAGCAAGAACAACACAGTGTGTTCACCAAAAATGGGGCAGCATTTAAACTTACATTCTTGCATTTCAAATAAAGATACCAAGAGAATGAAGAGAATTTGATAATAGGATTAACTTAGAAAGTTGCTTAAAATTGCATGCTCTATCTGAATCACAAAAGAAAAAATTTGGGTTCAGAGTCCCTTTAAGGATAGGTGTGGATACCACAGGCTAAATAAACTATTTCAGATGCCAATGTAAGGACAATGGAAATACTTATAAACAATTTAATACCCTCCAGCAGGTAAAGTGGATCATTGTGAACCAATTAAAGGGGAGAACATTTTTGAGTAAACTGTCCCTTTAATGGTTTATCTATGAAGAACATATTTAATGTGTAAATATTATATATAGAATATTTAATTATAATAATGATTTATCTTTTTATTATTACAATGTCTCTTTGTTCTCTTTTTATTATGTGCTTGAATGAACAATAATTTTCTTCTGTTATGTGTGATCAGTCCACGGGTCATCATTACTTCTGGGATATAACTCCTCCCCAACAGGAAATGCAAGAGGATTCACCCAGCAGAGCTGCATATAGCTCCTCCCCTCTACGTCACTCCCAGTCATTCTCTTGCACCCAGCAACTAGATAGGATGTGTGAGAGGACTATGGTGATTATACTTAGTTTTTATAACTTCAATCAAAAGTTTGTTATTTTACAATAGCACCGGAGCATGTTATTGCCTCTCTGGCAGAGTTTGAAGAAGAATCTACCAGAGTTTTTACTATGATTTTAACCGGAGTAGTTAAGATCATATTGCTGTTTCTCGGCCATCTGAGGGAGGTAAAAGCTTCAGATCAGGGGACAGCGGGCAGATGAATCTGCATTGAGGTATGTAGCAGTTTTTATTTTCTGAATGGAATTGATGAGAAAATCCTGCCATACCGTTATAATGACATGTATGTATACTCTACACTTCAGTATTCTGGGGATGGTATTTCACCGGAATTACTCTGTTAAAAGTACATTAAACCTTTTAATAGGTATTTATTATGTTAAACGTTTTTTGCTGGAATGTAGAATCGTTTGCATTTTCTGAGGTACTGAGTGAATAAATATTTGGGCATTATTTTTCCACTTGGCAGTTGCTTGTTTTAATTGTGACAGTTTCGTTTCTCTCTCACTGCTGTGTGTGAGGGGGAGGGGCCGTTTTTGGCGCTCTTTGCTACGCATCAAAAAATTCCAGTCAGTTACTCTTGTATTTCCTGCATGATCCGGTTCATCTCTAACAGATCTCAGGGGTCTTCAAACTTCTTTGGAGGGAGGTAGATTCTCTCAGCAGAGCTGTGAGACTTATATATTGACTGTGATTAAAAACGTTGCTCTGTAATTTTTAGGTTTCAAATTTAATTATTGTTACTTTACTAATGGGAACAAACCTTTGCTAAAAGTTGTGTTGTTTTTTAAGGATTGATGCTATAACTGTTTTTCAGTTCATTATTTCAACTGTCATTTAATCGTTTAGTGCTCTTTGAGGCACAGTACGTTTTTGTTAAATAAGATTGTAACCAAGTTGCAAGTTTATTGCTAGTGTGTTAAACATGTCTGATTCAGAGGAAGATATCTGTGTCATTTGTTCCAATGCCAAGGTGGAGCCCAATAGAAATTTATGTACTAACTGTATTGATGCTACTTTAAATAAAAGCCAATCTGTACAAATTGAACAAATTTCACCAAACAGCGAGGGGAGAGTTATGCCGACTAACTCGCCTCACGTGTCAGTACCTGCATCTCCCGCCCGGGAGGTGCGTGATATTATGGCGCCTAGTACATCTGGGCGGCCATTACAGATAACATTACAAGATATGGCTACTGTTATGACTGAAGTTTTGGCTAAATTACCAGAACTAAGAGGCAAGCGTGATCACTCTGGGGTGAGAACAGAGTGCGCTGATAATACTAGGGCCATGTCTGATACTGCGTCACAGCTTGCAGAACATGAGGACGGAGAGCTTCATTCTGTGGGTGATGGTTCTGATCCAAACAGATTGGATTCAGATATTTCAAATTTTAAATTTAAATTGGAGAACCTCCGTGTATTACTAGGGGAGGTTTTAGCGGCTCTTAATGATTGTAACACTGTTGCAATACCAGAAAAATTGTGTAGGTTGGATAAATACTTTGCGGTACCGGCGAGTACTGACGTTTTTTCCTATACCTAAGAGACTAACTGAAATTGTTACTAAGGAGTGGGATAGACCCGGTGTGCCGTTCTCACCCCCTCCAATATTTAGAAAGATGTTTCCAATAGACGCCACCACACGGGACTTATGGCAAACGGTCCCTAAGGTGGAGGGAGCAGTTTCTACTTTAGCTAAGCGTACCACTATCCCGGTGGAGGATAGCTGTGCTTTTTCAGATCCAATGGATAAAAAATTAGAGGGTTACCTTAAGAAAATGTTTGTTCAACAAGGTTTTATATTGCAACCCCTTGCATGCATCGCGCCGATTACGGCTGCGGCAGCATTTTGGATTGAGTCTCTGGAAGAGAACCTTAGTTCAGCTACGCTGGACGACATTACGGACAGGCTTAGAGTCCTTAAACTAGCTAATTCATTCATTTCGGAGGCCGTAGTACATTTAACCAAACTTACGGCTAAGAACTCAGGATTCGCCATTCAGGCACGTAGGGCGCTGTGGCTAAAATCCTGGTCAGCTGATGTAACTTCTAAGTCCAAATTACTTAATATACCTTTCAAGGGGCAAACTTTATTTGGGCCCGGTTTGAAAGAAATTATCGCTGACATTACAGGAGGTAAGGGCCACGCCCTGCCTCAAGACAAAGCCAAAGCTAAGGCTAGACAGTCTAATTTTCGTCCCTTTCGGAATTTCAAAGCAGGAGCAGCATCAACTTCCACTGCACCAAAACAGGAAGGAGCTGTTGCTCGTTACAGACAAGGCTGGAAACCTAACCAGTCCTGGAACAAGGGCAAGCAGGCCAGGAAACCTGCTGCTGCCCCAAAGACAGCATGAACCGAGGGCCCCCGATCCGGGACCGGATCTAGTGGGGGGCAGACTCTCTCTCTTCGCCCAGGCCTGGGCAAGAGATGTTCAGGATCCCTGGGCGCTAGAGATCATATCTCAGGGATACCTTCTAGACTTCAAATTCTCTCCCCCCAAGAGGGAGATTTCATCTGTCAAGGTTGTCAACAAACCAGATAAAGAAAGAAGCGTTTCTACGCTGTGTACAAGATCTGTTATTAATGGGAGTGATCCATCCGGTTCCGCGGTCGGAACAAGGACAAGGGTTTTACTCAAACCTGTTTGTGGTTCCCAAAAAAGAGGGAACTTTCAGGCCAATCTTGGATTTAAAGATCCTAAACAAATTCCTAAGAGTTCCATCGTTCAAAATGGAAACTATTCGGACAATCTTACCCATGATCCAAAAGGGTCAGTACATGACCACAGTGGATTTAAAGGATGCTTACCTTCACATACCGATTCACAAAGATCATTACCGGTATCTAAGGTTTGCCTTCTTAGACAGGCATTACCAGTTTGTAGCTCTTCCATTCGGATTGGCTACGGCTCCAAGAATCTTCACAAAGGTTCTGGGTGCCCTTCTGGCGGTACTAAGACCGCGAGGAATTTCGGTAGCTCCGTACCTAGACGACATTCTGATACAAGCTTCAAGCTTTCAAACTGCCAAGTCTCATACAGAGTTAGTTCTGGCATTTCTAAGGTCGCATGGATGGAAAGTGAACGAAAAGAAGAGTTCTCTTTTTCCTCTCACAAGAGTTCCATTCTTGGGGACTCTTATAGATTCTGTAGAAATGAAGATTTATCTGACAGAAGACAGATTAACAAAGCTTCTAAATGCATGCCGTGTCCTTCATTCCATTCAACTCCCGTCAGTAGCTCAATGCATGGAGGTGATCGGCTTAATGGTAGCAGCAATGGACATAGTACCCTTTGCACGTCTACATCTCAGACCGCTGCAATTGTGCATGCTGAGTCAGTGGAATGGGGATTACTCAGACTTGTCCCCTACTCTGAATCTGGATCAAGAGACCAGAAACTCTCTTCTATGGTGGCTTTCTCGGCCACATCTGTCCAGGGGGATGCCATTCAGCAGGCCGGACTGGACAATTGTAACAACAGACGCCAGCCTACTAGGTTGGGGCGCTGTCTGGAATTCTCTGAAGGCTCAGGGACAATGGAATCAGGAGGAAAGTCTCCTGCCAATAAACATTCTGGAATTAAGAGCAGTTCTCCATGCCCTTCTGGCTTGGCCACAGTTAAAAACTCGGGGGTTCATCAGGTTTCAGTCGGACAACATCACGACTGTAGCTTACATCAACCATCAAGGAGGGACAAGAAGCTCCCTAGCAATGATGGAAGTATCAAAGATAATTCGCTGGGCAGAGTCTCACTCTTGCCACCTGTCAGCAATCCACATCCCGGGAGTGGAGAACTGGGAGGCGGATTTCTTGAGTCGCCAGACTTTTCATCCGGGGGAGTGGGAACTTCATCCGGAGGTCTTTGCCCAAATACTTCGACGTTGGGGCAAACCAGAGATAGATCTCATGGCGTCTCGCCAGAACGCCAAACTTCCTCGCTACGGGTCCAGATCCAGGGATCCGGGAGCGGTTCTGATAGATGCCTTGACAGCACCTTGGAACTTCGGGATGGCTTATGTGTTTCCACCCTTCCCGCTGCTTCCTCGATTGATTGCCAAAATCAAACAGGAGAGAGCATCAGTGATTCTAATAGCGCCTGCATGGCCACGCAGGACTTGGTATGCAGATCTAGTGGACATGTCATCCTGTCCGCCTTGGTCTCTACCTCTAAGACAGGACCTTCTGATGCAGGGTCCATTCAAACATCAAAATCTAACTTCTCTGAAGCTGACTGCTTGGAAATTGAACGCTTGATTTTATCAAAACGTGGTTTTTCTGAGTCGGTTATTGATACCCTGATACAGGCTAGGAAGCCTGTTACCAGAAGGATTTACCATAAGATATGGCGTAAATACCTATACTGGTGCGAATCCAAAGGTTACTCCTGGAGTAAGGTTAGGATTCCTAGGATATTGTCCTTTCTACAAGAAGGTTTAGAAAAGGGTTTATCGGCTAGCTCATTAAAGGGACAGATCTCAGCTCTGTCCATCTTGTTACACAGGCGTCTGTCAGAAAATCCAGACGTCCAGGTCTTTTGTCAGGCTTTAGCTAGGATCAAGCCTGTGTTTAAAACTGTTGCTCCGCCATGGAGTTTAAACTTAGTTCTTAACGTTTTACAGGGTGTTCCGTTTGAACCCCTTCATTCCATTGATATAAAATTGTTATCTTGGAAAGTTCTGTTTTTAATGGCTATTTCCTCGGCTCGAAGAGTCTCTGAGTTATCAGCCTTACATTGTGATTCTCCTTATCTGATTTTTCACTCAGACAAGGTAGTTTTGCGTACTAAACCTGGGTTCTTACCTAAGGTAGTCACTAACAGGAATATCAATCAAGAGATTGTTGTTCCATCCTTGTGTCCAAATCCTTCTTCAAAGAAGGAACGTCTTCTACACAATCTGGATGTAGTTCGTGCCCTCAAGTTCTACTTGCAGGCAACTAAGGATTTTCGACAAACGTCTTCCCTGTTTGTCGTGTACTCTGGTCAGAGGAGAGGTCATAAGGCTTCGGCTACCTCTCTCTCCTTCTGGCTTCGTAGCATAATTCGTTTAGCCTATGAGACTGCTGGACAGCAGCCTCCTGAAAGAATTACAGCTCATTCTACTAGAGCTGTGGCTTCCACTTGGGCCTTTAAGAATGAGGCCTCTGTTGAACAGATTTGCAAGGCTGCAACTTGGTCTTCGCTTCATACTTTTTCCAAATTTTACAAATTTGACACTTTTGCTTCTTCGGAGGCTATTTTTGGGAGAAAGGTTCTTCAGGCAGTGGTTCCTTCTGTATAATGAGCCTGCCTATCCCTCCCGTCATCCGTGTACTTTTGCTTTGGTATTGGTATCCCAGAAGTAATGATGACCCGTGGACTGATCACACATAACAGAAGAAAACATAATTTATGCTTACCTGATAAATTCCTTTCTTCTGTTGTGTGATCAGTCCACGGCCCGCCCTGTTTTAAGGCAGGTAAATATCTTTTAAATTATACTCCAGTCACCACTTCACCCTTGGTTTCTCCTTTCTCGTTGATTCTTGGTCGAATGACTGGGAGTGACGTAGAGGGGAGGAGCTATATGCAGCTCTGCTGGGTGAATCCTCTTGCATTTCCTGTTGGGGAGGAGTTATATCCCAGAAGTAATGATGACTGATCACACAACAGAAGAAAGGAATTTATCAGGTAAGCATAAATTATGTTTTTATACTTTATTTTTGTTTAGGTTGTGACTCATGGTCAACGCTAAAGGCTCTAGCATGTATAGAGCAGATCATGCTGAGGAACAATGTGTTGCTGGGAAGGATGCACGACACCATGCATAACCAGCTGCAGATGCAGCGCTTGACTCTAGAGCGTGTTCTGCGTCTAGAGTTAATGCATGGATTTGCAGCTGGTAATGCACAGGATGATGAGGGTGATGCTGATGCCCAACAAGTGGAGGATCCCGGGATGCTCCGAGGGTGCAGATACGAATCTTCCGTCCACATGTTACTTTGTTTGTTTGTATTTATTGTTGCCATTTGGCCCTTTTGGTTTTTTTGTTGTGCCTGTTGCACTCTTTCACCTTGTCAAATGGCTCCAATGGGGGTGTGTTGGCCCTTGTCAGCATTTAGAACATTGTATTTTTCTGCTCTTGAGATTACCTCTAAACACGTCATCAAAAGATTAAAATTAAATTTGAAAATGAAGTTCAAATTGCAATGTCGTACACTTTACAAAATGACACTAGTATTGTCATACGTTCGGCCGATAAAGGTGGCAGCATTGTTGTCCTCAATAAATCAAATTATGTAGCTGAAGCACATCGCCAACTGCACAATCCACAGGAATACATTCCTTTGACCACTAATCCCACAGCTAGATTTAAAAGGGAACTCCTTGAAATTTTGGATGATGGTGTGGAACATGGGTTTCTGAATGAACAGACTGCTTCATTTCTGTATGTACAACATCCCAAGACACCCATGTTCCACCTATTTCCAAAGGTTCACAAATCTTTAACCAATGTCAAGGGACGCCCCATTGTTAGTGGGGTAGATTCCCTATTATAGAGACTTTCATCTTGGCTTGATGCTATTCTGCAACCTTTAGTAAATACCTTACTTTCCTATACTAAGGATACAAAACACATTATCAACCTATTGTCAAATCTTAAATGGAAAGATAATTTTGTGTGGGTTACAATAGATGCAGTCTCTCTGTACTCATCTATACCCCACTCAGAAGGTATCAAGGCCATAAATTACTTTTTAGTAAATTATACAGATTATACTGAAGACTTTCAAATCTTCATCATCCGTGTGCTGGAATTTTTACTTACACACAATTTCTTCTGTTTTGAGACTGACTACTATCTCCAGAAAAGAGGTACAGCAATGGGGGCGAAATTTGCCCCCTCATATGCGAATCTGTACCTTGGCTATTGGGAAATCAACTGCATCTATAGAGATGGTAATCCCTACAGGTCATCTATGTATTTCTATAAGAGATATATAGATGACCTGCTTTGTATTTGGTCTGGACCTCTAGATGAGGTGCCTAAATTTGTCTCTTGGCTGAATCAGAATGAGTTGAACTTGAGTTTCACCTTCATCTCTGATACTGTCAACATTGACTACCTTGATTTAACCCTAAGTGGCAATTGTGATGGCACAATTTCCACAAAGGTTTTTCGCAAGCCAATAACAGGCAGTACACTCTTGCATGCAAATTCCTGTCATCCTACCAACACTGCCTATGCTGTGGCGAAAGGCCAGTTTATGAGGATAAAAAGGAATTGCAGCAAAGAGGAAGATTACAAACATGAGGCAAGTCAACTAGAAAATAGACTTAGATCTAGACAATACTCCAAAAGACATATTAAAAAGGCAAGACAACAGGTGGACCTTATCCCCAGACAGTCTATGTTACTTGATAGATGTAAGAACACTAATAGTAACTTTCAAGGTGTACACTTTGTTACTGAATATAGTGCTCAATACCATGAAGTCTGCAATATAATCAAAAAACATTTTCCCCTACTAATTGCAGATGACAAGTTAACAGATGTAGTAAAAAATGGTATTAGATGCTCTTACAAGAAGTGCGCCACTCTAGCTTCTATACTCTCTCCTACACAACTTAGGCCCACTACACAACATACTAGCTCTTGGTTGAGACATCAGGGCATGTATAAATGTGGACACAAAAAGTGTAGACCATGTGACTATGTACAAACCACGAGTTTAAATCTACCGTAACAGGGACTACCTATTCCATTAAATCCTGTTTAAACTGTACCAGTACCTATGTCATATACCTTGTCACTTGCATTCTCTGTAATGTTCAATATGTTGGTCTCACGTCTAGGGATGTCAATTCAAGAATAAGAGAACATATCTCCTCCCTAACAAGGGGCAAGGCCACAACTCCCTTAGTGCAACATTTTGCCACCAAACACAATTGTAGCCTAGACTCCTTCAGATGGACAGCTATTGAACAAGCCAAAGTCCCTAATAGGGGGGGCAATATAGACAAAGTTTTAGCTAAACGTGAAACCTATTGGATCTTTCAATTAAAAACTAGACTTCCTCAGGGTCTGAACTCCAAATTTGATTTGATCAATTTTTGGGAGTGAATAAACATATATTTACATATTTACAAATCTACATATTTATATACTACACACTATCAGCATAGCTATAAATTGAGGGGGTATTTATGAGTGGTCCTTGTATGATACTGATATATTTCTGCTGTTTATATCATGCACACTTTTATATAGTGTTAGTGACCTGTAACTTGCTCCTTTTACCCCCTTTTGCTTATATCTTATATTCATGCATTTACATACATTCATGTGTATTTTTGCTTTGACTTTTCTTGAACACCACATGTAATAGATAACTGATATATTAACTAGAGGTACTATGTCTGTGGCATGGACCATTTTTGGTATATTAATACCAACTTACTATACCAGTTCAGTTAATATATTTATCGAAGCCATTGTAAGCTGTATATTCCAGCTTGCCATTAACTGAAATATAGGTCCTTTCTCTTATCCATATTTTATCAATGTGCCATTTCCCTAGTTGCTATTGTGTCATTTTCCACCTCGTTTATATTCCTAAAGGTATACTTGCTGTCATATACTTTGTATTTTGTAAATCATATAGGTAAGACATACATAGGGTTAACTTAATTGTACAATCAGGATGTGCTAGATTGGGCGTTTCTTTTAATTATACCGTTCAGTGTTTTAGCCAATCAGATTACTCTTTACCTGTCTTAACTACCTTAGAGACATAGCACCTTAGGCTATGATTACGGCATTTAGCCGAAACATGTAAGCCACTGGTGCTACGCTCTTTCTACTCCTCCTCCAAGGCTGTTGTTGGGACCGAGTGAGCTGCGTCTCACAAGAATTTCCCTTTTAAACGTTCACAATAAAGGACTGTTTTTACTATATTCACCTGGGACTCTACTTCTTCATTTTTGATGTCTTTTACCAGCATTTGAGCCCAGGCTTCTAACTCCTCTTCTGCTGCCGGACCAGGTGAATACGCTGACCTTCGCACACACACCCTTTCTCCTACGTCACGCGGTGTATCGAGCTGCAGACCGGGTTTTGCGAGAGGCGGAAGGAAGAGAAGTCGGCAGACACGCTGCCATCGGATGTTGTTCCGTTGTTACAAGGACTTTCTCACTTCGGTGCTACAGGTACACCTCTCTACTTTGGCTTACTATACAATTGTTTGGGGGTGTTTGTGTTACATTAAGTCCCGGTGCCAGGCTTGGCTTACTTTACTACACACAGACTTTAGTGTCAACCATTTCTCTCCTTGCGTACATAATCGTGTAACATAAAATGTTTGATAAATAGTTAATAATCCTCCGATGCTAATGAAATAGATCCTTATTACCAACAATGGATTCTATTTCATGTATCAGCGTGACATTTATAGCTAACAATATAGCACATACTAGTTTTTAAAATATAAATACATTTCTTATTGACATGCAAAGCTGTAAAATGAGTCCTTGGATTGGATGCCATTTTTTCGCGATCTCGGATGCGCCTTTGATTGGCTCATGTTGTTACGCGATCTCGGATGCGCCATGTTGCTTAACACGTCACATGCCAAGGTGTTAAATCTGTCTGATTGGCTTAGGTAGTCCTCAATATTTGATTCTGCACGTAACCCACGTTTGTGAATGAGAAGACAAGTTTAAAACCATGGGGAGTATGGATTGTGTCAATCATGTACATTGTTGAACCATAGCTGATAAAGAACACAAAAATCTCTTTTGATGGCTGTCTCGTTGAATAAACAAATGAAAGCAATATGTTTTCCTGCATAATATATTTTGAGGCAAGTGCAAATCCATGAATATACTCCATCTTGTTTAATATGTTTGTCAACAATATTTTCCTTTTTATAAATAATTACTGTGTTGTGTTGAATTTTCTACATATCTAATTCCTAAAGATGCGCTATTGTATTTGAATCAAGTAATCAATATGCATTGACCTTTATCATATGATAAATATATGAGATGCCTACTTATTCTAGATGTTATGTCCTGGTCTTTTTTCTTAAAGGGGCATTATACACTCATTTTTTCTTAGCATATATGTTTTGTATATGATCTATTTATATAGGCAGTATTTTTTTTTAATGTATAGTTTTGCTTATGTTCAAATACCATTGCTGTGATTTTCTGACTCCTAACCAAGCCTCAAAGTTTGATGTGAGTACCATCAGCTACCTTCTCCAGCTTGTTCCTGTTTGTGTTAGACATGTGCGCTTTGTTCCGAATTTAAATTCAGACGAATTTGTCAAATTCGGCGATTCGGATCATTTTGGAATTTCCGAATTACTGTAGCACCGAATCTAACGAATAAATCCAAATTAGTTTGGATTTATTCGTAACATTCGGATGGCCATGGACTAATCACAATTACACTAGTATTGTACTGTATATTAGGCTATATCACTCTGCAATAGGTTACACCCAATATTACAGTACATAATACTAGTCTAATACACAGCACATCCCACCTAACACATACCGAACTTCCGAATTTACGAATCGAATCCGAACCGAATACATCTGAATTTATTCAAATCCGAATGAATCCGAAACGAATGCATTCGAATGTATCCGAATTCGAATTGATCTGAGAACGAAATTCGAAAACATCCGAATCGATCCGAAACGAACCAAAATGATTTTTTTCGCCACGCACAAGTCTAGTTTGTGTAAAGGGTCTTTTCATATGCAAAAGAAGGGGGGTTATCTTATTTCATACTTGCAATGGGCTTTCCAGCTAACTTTTCAACATAGCTAAACTGAGAGTTTTTAAGTAAGTCTTTAAACCGTTTTATCATGGATTTTTATATCAGTATCTGGGCATCTTGTTCTTTATAGTAGTGTCTATTACATGCAGTTCTATGAAAATGAGTGTATACTGTCCCTTTAATTTAAATGCTCAGTATTGTGTCATGTATGAGTGCCACATTGTTAATCTCCAAATATATTACTGTGAGCATATATTTCTAATGTAACTCTTAAAAGGACATGAAACCATAATTCAAAAAATATAATGTATCTTTAAGAAAATAGACTTTATTTAACACGTCGATAGAAATATGGCATACAGGCTTAGTATCCTATTCAAATATTTTCTTGTTTGAACATGTACATGTAGATATACCAACAATCCCTAAGGATTAGGAGATGTTAGCATATGTTCTTGTTTAAAGGGACAGTCAAGTCAAGCAAAACAGTAATGATTTTAATCTCCAAAAATGCAATTTTTATCAAATATATCTCAAACGTTTATCACCAATTTATCTTATTTATCTTGGTATTCTTAGTTGATAGCTAAACCTAGGAGGTTCATCTGCTCATTTCTTAGACCTTGAAGAGTGCATCTAATCTGAATGCATTTTGACCACTAGAGGGCATTAGTTTTTGTGTTTCATATAGAAAACATTGAGCTCATGCAGTATAGTTACCCTGGATTGATCAGTGATTGGCTGAAATGGCGGTCTGTCAAAAGAACTGAAAAAAGTGATAATTTTTCAGAGGCATAGATACAAGGTTAATCACAGAAGTAAAACGTGTATTTCTCTAAGTCTGGTTTTTCAAAACTTGATAATTTGTAATAAACTGTTTTATTTGTAACCAACAATAATTAATGTTATGACTGTTCCTTTAAGCTGTGTTGTTGGCATCAAAACAGTGATATGCCATCATGTATAATTGTAATGGTCATTTTGTTGGAGATTAGGAAAACAGTTTGGACATCACATTACAGAAACCAATCAATGTAATTAACAAGGATAGGTATGTGATGATGTGGTCTCCACACACTTGTAAAACACACTCTGCAAACAATCTGCCTCCATGGACCTAGTCCCATGGAAGCAGATTATATACAGAGTGTGCTCCACAAGTGTAAGAGGACCACATCATCACATACCTATCCATTACACATTAAATAACTAAAAATATATTAAAAAATAACTTACTTCCTCTTCGTTCCCATCATCACACGAGACTGGGGCTCTGGGGGGGAACTGCCCCCTCCGACGAGTTCTCATCGGAGATGTTTGTGGAAGAGGGGAAGGAGGAGTACTGGGATCACCCGGCTGAGGAGGAGATTGATGATGAGATGGAGGAGGGCCAGGATCTGATGGGCCAGCAGCAGATGGCCCAGGATCAGATGGGCCAGCAGCAGATGGGCCAGCAGCAGCAGATGGCCCGTTATGCGCCTCCCAGAGGACATGCAATATATCTTTCAGAGTATGCAAGATCCCTCTTTGGTCTTGGAGAAGCTGTCTTTGGTCTTGTCAAATCTCATTAATTGCTTCCGTCAGCTGGATTCTGCTTTCCGCATTTTCCATTTGGGAGGCACGCATCTCTTCAAGAAAAACATAATTTATGTAAGAACTTACCTGATAAATTCATTTCTTTCATATTAGCAAGAGTCCATGAGCTAGTGATGTATGGGATATACATTCCTACCAGGAGGGGCAAAGTTTCCCAAACCTCAAAATGCCTATAAATAGGCAATTTAGTTTAACGAATAGCCAAGAAGTGGGGTGATAAGAAAGGAGCGAAAGCATCAAAAATAAGGAATTGGAATAATTGTGCTTTATACAAAAAAATCATAACCACCACAAAAAGGGTGGTTCTCATGGACTCTTGCTAATATGAAAGAAATGAATTTATCAGGTAAGTTCTTACATAAATTATGTTTTCTTTCATGTAATTAGCAAGAGTCCATGAGCTAGTGACATATGGGATAGCAGATACCCAAGATGTGGAACTTCCACGCAAGAGTCACTAGAGAGGGAGGGATAAAATAAAGACAGCCAATTCCGCTGAAAAATTCATCCACAACCCAAATCAAAAGTTTCAATCTTATAATGAAAAAAACTGAAATTATAAGCAGAAGAATCAAACTGAAACAGCTGCCTGAAGTACTTTTCTACCAAAAACTGCTTCAGAAGAAGAGAAAACATCAAAATGGTAGAATTTAGTAAAAGTATGCAAAGAAGACCAAGTTGCTGCTTTGCAAATCTGATCAAGAGAAGCTTCATTCCTAAAAGCCCAGGAAGTAGAAACTGACCTAGTAGAATGAGCCGTAATCCTTTGAAGCGGGGATTTACCCAACTCTACATAAGCATGATGAATCAAAGACTATAACCAAGACGCCAAAGAAATGGCAGAAGCCTTCTGACCTTTCCTAGAACCAGAAAAGATAACAAATAGACTAGAAGTCTTTCTGAAATCTTTAGTGGCTTCAACATATTATTTCAAAGCTCTTACTACATCCAAAGAATGTAAAGATCTCTTCAGAGAATTCTTAGGATTAGGACACAATGAAGGGACAACAATTTCTCTACTAATGTTGTTAGAATTCACAACTTGAGGTAAAAAATTAAATGAAGTCCGCAACACTGCCTTATCCTGATGAAAAATCAGAAAAGGAGATTCACAAGAAAGAGCAGATAACTCAGAAACTCTTATAGCAGAAGAGATGACCAAAAGGAACAAAACTTTCCAGGAAAGTAATTTAATATCCACAGAATGCATAGGTTCAAACGGAGGAGCCTGTTAATCCCTAAGAACCAAATTGAGACTCCAAGGAGGAGAGATTGACTTAATGACAGGCTTGATACGAACCAAAGCCTGTACAAAACAATGAATATCAGGATGATTAGCAATCTTTCTGTGAAAAAAGAACCGAAAGAGCAGAGATTTGTCCTTTCAAGGAACTTGTTGACAAATCCTTATCCAAACCATCTTCAAGAAATTGTAAAATTCTAGGAATTCTAAAAGAATGCCAAGAGAATTTATGTGAAGAACACCAAGAAATTTAAGTTTTCCAGACTCGGTAATAGATCTTTCTAGACACAGATTTATGACCCTGTAACATAGTATTAATCACTGAGTCAGAGAAACCTCTATGACTAAGTATTAAGCGTTCAATCTCCATACCTTCAAATTTAATGATTTGAGATCCTGATGGAAAAATGGGCCTTGAGACAGAAGGTCTGGCCTTAACGGAAGTGTCCAAGGTTGGCAACTTGCCATCCGAATGAGATCCGCATACCAAAACCTGTGTAGCCATGCTGGAGCCACCAGCAGTACAAACGAATGCTCTATTAGGATTTTGGAAATCACTCTTGGAAGAAGAACTAGAGGCGGAAAGATATAAGCAGGTTGATAATTCCAAGGAAGTGACAACGCGTCCACTGCTTCCGCCTGAGGATCCCTGGATCTGGACAGATACCTGGGAAGTTTCTTGTTTAGATGAGAGGCCATCAGATCTATTTCTGGAAGCCCCCAGATTTGAACAATCTGAAGAAATGCCTCTGGGTGAATAGACCATTCGCCCGGATGTAACGTCTGGCGACTGAGATAATCCGCTTCCCAATTGTCTATACCTGGGATGTGAACCGCAGAAATTAGACAGGAGCTGGATTCCGCCCATACAAGTATCCAAGATACTTCTTTCATAGCCTGAGGACTGTGAGTCCCCCCTTGATGATTGACATATGCGACGGTTGTGACATTGTCTGTCTGAAAACAAATAAACGATTCTCTCTTCAGAAGAGGCCAGAACTGAAGAGCTCTGAAAATCGCACGGAGTTCTAAAATGTTGATTGGTAATCTCCTGAGATTCCCAAACCCCCTGCGCTGTCAGAGATCCCCATACAGCTCCCCAACCTGAAAGACTCGCATCTGTTGAGATCACAATCCAGGTTGGACGAACAAAAGAGGCCCCTTGAACTAAATGATGGTGATCTAACCACCAAGTCAGAGAAGATCGAACATTGGGATTTAAGGATATTAATTGTGATATCTTTGTATAATCCTTGCACCATTGGTTCAGCATACAAAGCTGGAGAGATCTCATGTGAAAATGAGCAAAAGGGATTGCGTCCGATGCAGCAGTCATGAAACCTAAAATTTCCATGCACAAAGCTACCGAAGGGAAAGATTGAGACTGAAGGTTTCGACAAGCTGAAACCAATTTCAGACGTCTCTTTTCTGTTAGAGACAAAGTCATGGACACTGAATCTATTTGGAAACCCAAAAAGGTTATCCTTGTCTGAGGAATCAAGGAACTCTTTGGTAAATTGATCCTCCAACCATGTCTTTGAAGAAACAACACAAGTTGATTCGTGTGAGATTCTGCAGAATGTAAAGACTGAGCAAGTACCAAGATATTGTCCAAATAAGGAAATACCACAATACCCTGCTCCCTGATTACAGAAAGAAGGGCACCAAGAACCTTCGAAAAGATCCTTGGAGCTGTTGCTAGGCCAAAAGGAAGAGCAACAAACTGGTAATGATTGTCTAGAAAAGAGAATCTCAGGAACTGATAATGGTCCGGATGAATAGGAATATGAAGATATATATGCATCCTGTAAGTCTATTGTGGACATATAATGCCCTTGCTGAACAAAAGGCAGAATAGTCCTTATAGTCACCATCTTGAATGTTGGTATCCTTACAAAACGATTCAATATTTTTAGATCCAGAACTGGTCTGAAAGAATTCTCTTTCTTTGGAACAATGAACAGATTGGAATAAAACCCCAGGCCCTGTTCCAGAACTGGAACTGGCACAATTACCCCAGCTGACTCCAGATCTGAAACACATTTCAGAAATGCTTGAGCCTTTACTGGGTTTACTGGAATGCGTGAAAGAAAGAATCTTCTCACAGGTGGTCTAACCTTGAAACCTATTCTGTACCCTTGTGAAACAATGTTCTGAATCCAAAGACTTTGAATCAAATTGATCCAAACATCTTTGAAAAATCGTAACCTGCCCCCTACCAGCTGTGCTGGAATGAGGGCCGCACCTTCATGCGGATTTGGGAGCTGGTTTTGACTTTCTAAAAGGCTTGGATTTATTCCAGACTGGAGAAGGTTTCCAAACGGAAACTGTTCCTTTAGAGGAAGGGTCAGGCTTTTGTTCCTTATTCTGATGAAAGGAACAAAAACGATTAGCAGCATTATATTTACCTTTAGATTTTTTATCCTGAGGTAAAAAGGCTCCCTTCCCCCCAGTAACAGTTGAATTTATTGAGTCTAACTGAGAACCAAATAATGTATTACCTTGGAAAGAAAGAGAAAGCAAAGTTGACTTAGAAGTCATATCTGCATTCCAAGACTTAAGCCATAAAGCTCTTCTGGCTAAAATAGCTAAAGACATATACCTGACATCAATTCTAATGATATTGAAAATGGCATCACAAATAAAGTTATTAGCATGTTGAAGGAGTTTAACAATGCTATAAGCATTATGGTCTGACACTTGTTGCGCTAAAGCCTCTAACCAGAAAGTTGAAGCTGCAGCAACATCAGCCAAAGAAATAGCAGGTCTAAGAAGATTACCTGATCATAAATAAACCTTCCTTAGAAAGGATTCAAGCTTTCTATCTAAAGGATCCTTAAATGAAGTACTATCTGCCGTAGGAATAGTAGTACGTTTAGCAAGAGTAGAGATAGCCCCATCAACTTTGGGGATTTTCTCCCAAAACTCTAATCTATCAGATGGCAAAGGGTACAATTTCTTAAACCTTGGAGAAGGAGTAAATGAAGTAACCAGACTATTCCATTCCCTAGAAATTACTTCTGAAATAGTATCAGGAACTGGAAAAACTTCAGGAATAACTACATGAGGTTTAAAAACTGAATTTAAACACTTAGTAGTTTTAATATCAAGAGGACTAGACTCCTCCATATCTAATGCAATCAACACTTCTTTAAGTAAAGAATGAATAAACTCCATCTTAAACAAATATGAAGATTTATCAGTGTCAATATCTGAGGTAGAATCTTCTGAACCAGATAGATCCTCATCAGAAATAGATAAGTCAGAATGATGGCGGTCATTTAAAAATTCATATGTGAAGTTTTAAAAGACCTCTTACGTTTACTAGAAGGAGGAATAACAGACACCGAATAGAATTAGAAACAAATTCTTTAACATTAACAGGAACATCCTGAACATTAGATGTTGAAGGAACAACAACAGGTAATGGATTATTACTAATGGAAATATTATCAGCGTTGGATAGCTTATCATGACAACTAACACAAACTACAGCCGGAGGAACAGTTACCAAAAGTTTACAACAAATGCACTTAGCTTTGGTAGAACCGACATCAGGCACCGCTTTTCCAGAAGTAGATTCTGATCCAGGGTCAGGTAATGACATCTTGCAATATGTAAAAGAAAAAACAACATATAAAGCAAAATTATCAAATTCCTTAAATGGCAGTTTCAGGAATGGGAAAAAATGCAAAATGAAGCAAGCCTCTAGAAAACCAGAAGCAACTAAAAAGTGAGACTGAAATAATGTGAAAAAAACGTCCGCAATACACATACGTCAAAAAATTACACAATTACGTGAAAACTTCCGGCGCCAACTATGACGCCGGAAATGACGAAATTTTTGCGCCAAAAAAGTCTCGCGCCAAGAATGACGCAATAAATAGAAGCATTTTCTGCACCCGCGAGCCTAACAGCCCGCAATTTTTGAAAAAAAGTCAATTGAAAATTTTAACGTAAGAAAAAATAAAATTTATATGCATTTTCCCAAAAAAATGAAACTGACAGTCTGAATGAAGGAATACTGATTATCCTGAATCATGGCAAATATAAGTTTAAACACATATATTTAGAACTTTACAGTGCCCAACCATAGCTTTGAGTGTCATAAATAGAAATAAGACTTACTTACCCTAAGACACTCATCTACATATAGTAGATAGCCAAACCAGTACTGAAACGAGAATCAGTAGAGGTAATGGTATATAAGAGTATATCGTCGATCTGAAAAGGGAGGAAGGAGAAGAAATCTCTACGACCGATAACAGAGAACCTATGAAATAGATCCCCTAGAGGAAGATCATGGTATTCAAATAGGCAATACTCTCTTCACATCCCTCTGACATTCACTGCACTCTGAGAGGAAAACCGGGCTTCAGTCTGCTGTGAAGCGCATATCAACGTAGGATCTAGCACAAACTTACTTCACCACCTCCATGGGAGGCAAAGTTTGTAAAACTGAATTGTGGGTGTGGTGAGGGGTGTATTTATAGGCATTTTGAGGTTTGGGAAACTTTGCCCCTCCTGGTAGGAATGTATATCCCATACGTCACTAGCTCATGGACTCTTGCTAATTACATCAAAGAAATCTCTTAATATCTGCAGCTCCGCTATCTCCTCCTGAGTAGCTGCTGGTGCATGGCGGGCTGCTGGTGCAGGAGGGGCAGCTGGTGCAGTGGGGGCTTCTTCAGAGGATGAGGATAGAGGGATATCTTCCATGTCTCCCCGAGGTGGCGAGTCATCTGCACCACTCTCATGCCTGGGTGAAGGAGGAGCCTGTGGTTGCTGTGCTGCCTCCTCCCCGGGCTCAGACTCTGTATATTGTAAAAAGAAAGAAATTGATATATTAGAACAGTTCGAAATAAAGATGTAAATGCTTTTGCTTACAATAGAATTTCAAATGCAGCCTCATTAATCCACTTTCAAATATAACAATCCATACGATTTCCGCTTTTCCAAACCGTGTTTCTGATATCTATATGGTCAATCTGAATGTGTTTTTGCGTTTGTTTTCAGTCTGTTTAAATGCACACCTAACCTGTAGACTAGATACTAATGTGATGGCTTCTCGTGAAATGCAACTTTCGCAAGGTAATTGTGAATGCGTTTACGTAATAATGTCTAAAAAGCATAATAGCGTTAATCATATCCTTAAATACATTAATTATTTTTGATGTAAAGAGATTATTAAATGAGCTCACCGGCAGATGAGAGTGGCAGGTTCCCGGTATCGACTCCTCCGATCCCGACTATGGCCACCTCGGAGATGCTGGGACGCAACATTTCCTCCCATCGGGAATATTCCACGATCATTTTTGGACCGCCACCGGTCCCTGTTAGATATTGGTTCTCCCTTGAGAGCTTTCTTTTGAGTTCCATTTTGCAGTCCCTGTAGTGATGTTGTATGGACTTGACATCCTTGTTATGGACCCCCACTTCATTAACGGCATCCCTGATCTCCAGCCATAGTTTCCTCTTCTCCTTAGGGGTGGCCTTCTGAGCCTGCAGCCTCCTAGCCCTCTCCATATAAGCCTCTATGAGAGCCTCCTTCTCATCCATAGTAGATCTCACCTCCCTAGTCAGCTTGGCTTTCCCCTGTGATGTGAGCCTCTGTTTCCCGGACTGTGAAGCTCTACACTACACGCCACTGGGCCCAGCCACTTGTTCATCTTGAACAGAGTGGCCGGGTCCACCCACCGCTTCCTCTCCCCCTTTCTCTCCCCCTTCCTGTCCTGTTCCTCTCCCTCTCCCCCTCCCTCTCTCCTGACTAACCTCCTGCTTGACCTCCTGCCTGACCTCCTCTACAATCTCTTCTCTAAACTGAATCCTGAGGAACTTTAATAGTTCCGGGTTAATCTGCCCCCTATCCCCCCCTCCCGACATACTCCAACAAAAAAATGAATGTGCCCAAATGAAAGGGGGTCAAAATAAATAACAAACAGTAAAACGTGCTCAAAGTGTGAAATGGATATAAATAAAAAAGGGTAAGGGGTATTAAACAGACAACAATGTATAAAAAGACTAAAATGAGGATATGTAAACAAAATCTAACTATGGGATGGGTATGGGCTTACAGGGAATGGGGTATGGGCTTAAAGGGGATGGGGTATGGGCTGAAAGGGAATGGGGTATGGAATGAAAGGGAATGGGGTATGGAGTTTAGTATGAGAGGGGATGGGGTATGGAGTGTATGTAGTGTTATTGATAAATGTATGTATGTATTGAATGTGTTTGCGTGTAAATGTGTTAATTTAAGTTTTCAGAAAAACTACTCGCACACTCACCCAAACAAACTCTCTCTCACTAACGCACTATCTCACACTACCACTAACTCACTATCTCATACTACTACTAACTCACTATCTCGCACTAACACTAACTCTCACACACTATCTCACACTCACTATAACTAGCTCTCACAATAACACTAACTCACTCTCTCACACTAACACTAACTCTCACAATAACAGTAACACACTAAATCTCTCCTCTCTAATCTCACAAAACCCTCCAGCAACACAGTCAAAGAAGCCATGCTTGTAGCATGCGTATATACCCTATGTAAATGTTTTAATGATGTACCAGTTTGCAAAGTAGATGTTCAGGTGTGCTTTGTTTGTAATTAGTATGTGTGCAATGTGTATTAGTTGTGTAAATTTGCGCATGCTCATATTGAGTTAGTATTTTTGGAATGTGTATAATGCGATGATGTCATAGTGATCGTTTTGCATAACATTGTCAAAAAGTATTATCTGTAAATGTAAATGGTGATTTGTGATGGTGTCGTATTTGTGAAGTGATGTAAATGTTTCTTTGTAATAATATTACGTAATCTTGAATGCGAATGTTTTGTTTGTGTATGAGTGTGCAAATATGTTTTCGTGTTGTTTTGTTCCGTGTTGTAAGATCGTAAGGTTTTTATGTATTCCTCGTTTAGTGTAAATGTTGTTTATTCTTTTTCTTTTCCGATTGTGAATGTGTAATGTGTATGTGCTATGTTGCATGATTGTTGTTTGTACATTTGATGTGTGTTTTTTTATGCATTATGTGGTATACATAATATGACAGAGCAGTGTGTATTTCTCGCAAGATCGAGTGTTAGCTGAAAAATGCGTGCTTCTTTCATTTATCATTGATCTCTATGGGAGAATGTTTAACGCTGCCGTGATTATGCTTCTTAAATAAACGAGGTAGTCGTGTTACCGTGACGCGTTACGAGGTTGTTTTGAGACTCGTAATACCAACGTTAAGAAAGTGTGCAAAGGAAATAAAGTACTCGTAACTAACGCTACCATCCTAACGCAAAACTCGTAATCTAGCCGAGTGTTAATATGAGTGTAACTGTACTTTGTAATGTATGTTTGACGTGTTTGTGCAACTTTTTTGTTTTAAAATTGCATGCCTAATCAGAATCATACTAAAGTTAAAGTAGTAGATACTGCTACAAGCCAACAGCAGCACAAATGTAAATGCATTGATTTTATGGCATCAGGATTTGCCAAGAACAAAAGTAAAGCTTACATACATGTTGGCCGACATTAGACTCAATCAACTGGATATAGTTATTGAATAGCATACATTTTAACTTTTAAGAGCTTTTTGGCCCAAAGTGTAAATCTTTTCTGCATGAAAGAAGGAGATCATTTTTGGCTGCGTTAACATTCGTACCTTAATCAATTATTTTTAAAGGGACATGAAACCCAACTTTAACAATTTACTTATTTTATCCAATTGTCTTGTTTTTTGTATCCTTTGTTGAAGGTGCATAAATGCACTAATTGGAGCTAGATATACACATTAGGTGAGCCAATGAGAGGAGACATATATGTGCAGCTACTAATTAGCAGGTAGCTCCCAGCAGTGCTATGTTGCTTCTGAGCCTACCTACGTATGCATTTCAATAATGGATACCAAGCGAATGAAGTAACTTAGATAACTGAAGTGAGTCGAGCTTGCTGCAATCTGTTTCTCTGCTGCACATGGGTTTCTCTGTGTAAGTGTAAGAGTTTTAGCACTATTTTGGTTTTATAATAGGGATATCTTTAAATCCATTTAAAGGGACAGTCTACACTAAAATTGTTATTGTTTAAAAAGATTGATAACACCATTACTATCCATCCCTCAGCTTCGCACAATAATTCACTTTATAACAATTAAACCTCTACATTTCTATGCCACTATAGACAGCCTCTTATCACATGTTTTTTTATTTACTTTTCACAACAGGAGACTGTTCGTTCATGTGGGCCATATAAATAACATTTGGCTAGATTACAAGTTTTTGTCAGTAATGGTGAGCGGTGCTAACGAGCCTTGTTTTCTTACTGCTCACTTAAGACAACGATGGTATTACGAGTTTTCTGCAAGCCGGCGTTAGCCTCAGAATAGTGAGTGTTGAGCAAAATTTTGCTCCACATCTCACCTCAATACCAGCGTTGCTTACAGTAGTGGTAAGCTGGCTAAACGTGCTTGTGCACAATTTCCCCATAGGAAACAATGGGGCTGAACTGGCTGAAAAAAAAACAGCATTCAGCTCCTAACGCAGCCCCATTGTTTCCTATGGGGAAAGAAAAGTTATGTCTACACCTAACACCCTAACATGAACCCCGAGTCTAAGCACCCCTAATCTTACACTTATTAACCCCTAATCTGCCGACCCCGACATCATCGCCACCTGCATTTTATTATTAACCCCTAATCTGCCGCTCTGGACACTGCCGCCATCTACATTATCCCTATGAACCCCTAATCTTACACTTATTAACCCCTAATCTGCCGCCCCCGACATTGTCGCCACCTTCATAATATTATTAACCCCTAATCTCCCCCCCAATGTCGCCGCCACTACATTAAATTTATTAACCCCTAAATCCAAATCTAACCCTAACACCCCCTTACTTAAATATAATTTAAATACATCTAAATAAATTTACCATAATTAAATAAATTATTCCTATTTAAAACTAAATACTTACCTATAAAATAAGCCCTAAGCTAGCTACACTATAACTAATAGTTACATTGTAGCCATCTTAGGGTTTATTTTTATTTTACAGGCAACTTTGTATTTATTTTAACTAGGTACAATAGTTATTAAATAGTTATTAACTATTTAATAGCTACCTAGTTAAAATAAGTACAAATTTACCTGTAAAATAAACCCTAACCTAAGTTACAATTACACCTAACACTACACTATAATTAAATAAATTACCTAAACTACCTACAATTAATTACAATTAAATTAAATAAACTAAATTCCAAGAAAAAAAAACACTATATTACAGAAAATAAAAAAGAAATTACAAATTTTTAAACTAATTACACCTAATCTAATCCCCCTAATAAAATAAAAAAGCCCCCCAAAATAAAAAAATTCCTACCCTATACTAAATTACAAATAGCCCTTAAAAGGGCTTTTGGCGGGGCATTGCCTCAAAGTAATGAGCTCTTTTACCTGTAAAAAAAAAATACAATACCCCCCAACATTAAAACCCACCACCCACAAACCCAACCCTACTCTAAAACCCACCCAATCCCCCCTTAATAAAACCTAACACTACCCCCTTGAAGATCATCCTACCTTGAGCCATCTTCACCCAGCCAGGCACAAGTGGATCTCCAGACCGGCAGAAGTCATCATCTGATCCGGCCAGAAGAGGACATCCAGATGGGCAGAAGGCTTCGTCCAGGCGGCATCTTCTATCTTCATCCATCCGGAGCGGGTCCATCTTGAAGACATCCGACACGGAGCATCCTCTTCCATCCCACGGCGACTGAAGAATGAAGGTTCCTTTAAGTGACGTCATCAAAGATGGCGTCCCTTCAATTCCGATTGGCTGATAGAATCCTATCAGCCAATCGGAATTAAGGTAGGAAAAATCCTATTGGCTGATCTAATCAGCCAATAGGATTGAAGTTCAATCCTATTGGCTGATCCAATCAGCCAATAGGATTGAGCTCACATTCTATTGGTTGATTGGAACAGCCAATAGAATGCGAGATCAATCCTATTAGCTGATTGCATCAGCCAATAGGATTTTTCCTACCTTAATTCCGATTGACTGATAGGATTTTATCAGCCAATCGGAATTGAAGGAACGCCATCTTGGATTACATCACTTAAAGGAACCTTCATTCTTCAGTCAACGATGGATGGAAGAGGATGCTCCATGTCGGATGTCTTCAAGATGGACCCACTCCGCTCCGGATGGATGAAGATAGAAGATGCCGCCTGGATGAAACCTTCTGCCCATCTGGATGTCCTCTTCTGGCCAGATCGGATGAAGACTTCTGCCGGTCTGGAGGTCCACTTGTGCCCGGCTAGGTGAAGATGGCTCAAGGTAGGGTGATCTTCAAGGGGGTAGTGTTAGATATTATTAAGGGGGGATTGGGTGGGTTTTAGAGTAGGGTTGGGTGTGTGGGTTGTGGGTTTTAATGTTGGGGGTATTGTATTTTTTTTTACAGGTAAAAGAGCTGATTACTTTGGGGCAATGCCCCGCAAGAAGCCCTTTTAAGGGCTATTTGTAATTTAGTATAGGGTAGGGATTTTTTTTATTTTGGGGGGCTTTTTTATTTTATTAGGAGGATTAGATTAGGTGTAATTAGTTTAAAAAAAATTAATTTCTTTTTTATTTTCTGTAATTTAGTGGGGGGTTTTTGTAATTTAGTTTATTTTATTTAATTGTAATTAATTTTAGCTAGTTTAGGTAATTAATTTAATTATAGTATAGTGTTATAACTTAGGTTAGGGTTTATTTTACAGATAAATTTGTACTTATTTTAACTAGGTAGCTATTAAATAGTTAATAACTATTTAATAACTATTGTACCTAGCTAAAATAAATACAAACTTGCCTGTAAAATAAAAATAAACCCCAAGATGGCTACAATGTAACTATTAGTTATATTGTAGCTATCTTACGGCTAGATTTAGAGTTTGGCGGTAGCCGTGAAAACCAGCGTTAGAGGCTCCTAACGCTGGTTTTAGGCTACCGCCGGTATTTGGAGTCAGTGATTAAAGGGTCTAACGCTCACTTTTCAGCCGCGACTTTTCCATACCGCAGATCCCCCTACGCCATTTGCATATCCTATCTTTTCAATGGGATCTTTCTAACGCCGGTATTTAGAGTCGTTTCTGAAGTGAGCGTTAGAGCTCTAACGACAAAACTCCAGCCGCCTGAAAAAAGCAGGAGTTAAGAGCTTTCTGGGCTAACGCCGGTTCATAAAGCTCTTAACTACTGTACCCTAAAGTACACTAACACCCATAAACTACCTATGTACCCCTAAACCGAGGTCCCCCCACATCGCCGCCACTCGATTAAATTTTTTTAACCCCTAATCTGCCGACCGCCACCTACGTTATACTTATGTACCCCTAATCTGCTGCCCCTAACCCCGCCGAGCCCTGTATTACATTTATTAACCCCTAACCTGCCCCCCACAATGTCGCCGCCAGCTACTTACAATAATTAACCCCTAATCTGCCGACCGCAAAGCGCCGCCACCTACGTTATCCTTATGTACCCCTTATCTGCTGCCCCTAACACCGCCGACCCCTATATTATATTTATTAACCCCCTAATCTGCCCCCCTCAACGTCGCCGACACCTGCCTACACTTATTAACCCCTAATCTGCCGAGCGGACCTGAGCGCTACTATAATAAAGTAATTAACCCCTAATCCGCCTCACTAACCCTATCATAAATAGTATTAACCCCTAATCTGCCCTCCCTAACATCGCCGACACCTAACTTCAATTATTAACCCCTAATCTGACGACCGGAGCTCATCGCTACTATAATAAATGGATTAACCCCTAAAGCTAAGTCTAACCCTAACACTAACACCCCCCTAACTTAAATATAATTTAAATCTAACGAAATTAATTAACTCTTATTAAATAAATTATTCCTATTTAAAGATAAATACTTACCTGTAAAATAAATCCTAATATAGCTACAATATAAATTATAATTACATTATAGCTATTTTAGGATTAATATTTATTTTACAGGCAACTTTGTAATTATTTTAACCAGGTACAATAGCTATTAAATAGTTAAGAACTATTTAATAGTTACCTAGTTAAAATAATAACAAAATTACCTGTAAAATAAGTCCTAACCTAAGTTATAATTAAACCTAACACTACCCTATCAATAAATTAATTAAATAAACTACCTACAATTACCTACAATTAACCTAACACTACACTATCAATAAATAAATTAAATACAATTGCTACAAATAACTACAATTACATAAACTAAAGTACAAAAAATAAAAAAGAACTAAGTTACAAAAAATAAAAAAATATTTACCAACATTAGAAAAATATTGCAACAATTTTAAACTAATTACACCTACTCTAAGCCCCCTAATAAAATAACAAAGACCCCCAAAATAAAAAATTCCCTACCCTATTCTAAATTAATAAATGTAAAAGCTCTTTTACCTTACCAGCCCTGAACAGGGCCCTTTGCGGGGCATGCCCCAAGAAAATCAGCTCTTTTGCCTGTAAAAAAAACATACAATACCCCCCCCCAACATTACAACCCACCACCCACATACCCCTAATCTAACCCAAACCCCCCTTAAATAAACCTAACACTAAGCCCCTGAAGATCTTCCTACCTTGTCTTCACCATCCAGGTATCACCGATCCGTCCTGGCATCCGGTGCTGAAGAGGTCCAGAAGAGGGTCCAAAGTCTTCCTCCTATCCGGCAAGAAGAGGACATCCGGACCGGCAAACATCTTCTCCAAGCGGCATCTTCGATCTTCTTCCATCCGGTGCGGAGCGGGTCCATCTTGAAGCAGCCGACGCGGATCCATCCTCTTCTTCCATTGTCTCCCGACGAATGACGGTTCCTTTAAGGGACGTCATCCAAGATGGCGTCCCTCGAATTCCGATTGGCTGATAGGATTCTATCAGCCAATCGGAATTAAGGTAGGAATATTCTGATTGGCTGATGGAATCAGCCAATCAGAATCAAGTTCAATCCTATTGGCTGATCCAATCAGCCAATCAGATTGACCTCGCATTCTATTGGCTGTTCCGATCAGCCAATAGAATGTGAGCTCAATCTGATTGGCTGATTGGATCAGCCAATCCGATTGAACTTGATTCTGATTGGCTGATTCCATCAGCCAATCAGAATATTCCTACCTTAATTCCGATTGGCTGATAGAATCCTATCAGCCAATCGGAATTCGAGGGACGCCATCTTGGATGACGTCCCTTAAAGGAACTGTCATTCGTCGGGAGACAACGGAAGAAGAGGATGGATCCGCGTCGGCTGCTTCAAGATGGACCCGCTCCGCACCGGATGGAAGAAGATCGAAGATGCCGCTTGGAGAAGATGTTTGCCGGTCCGGATGTCCTCTTCTTGCCGGATAGTAGGAAGACTTTGGACCCTCTTCTGGACCTCTTCAGCACCGGATGCCAGGACGGATCGGTGATACCTGGATGGTGAAGACAAGGTAGGAAGATCTTCAGGGGCTTAGTGTTAGGTTTATTTAAGGGGGGTTTGGGTTAGATTAGGGGTATGTGGGTGGTGGGTTGTAATGTTGGGGGGGGGGGTATTGTATGTTTTTTTTTACAGGCAAAAGAGCTGATTTTCTTGGGGCATGCCCCGCAAAGGGCCCTGTTCAGGGCTGGTAAGGTAAAAGAGCTTTTACATTTATTAATTTAGAATAGGGTAGGGAATTTTTTATTTTGGGGGTCTTTGTTATTTTATTAGGGGGCTTAGAGTAGGTGTAATTAGTTTAAAATTGTTGTAATATTTTTCTAATGTTGGTAAATATTTTTTTATTTTTTGTAACTTAGTTCTTTTTTATTTTTTGTACTTTAGTTAGTTTATGTAATTGTAGTTATTTGTAGCAATTGTATTTAATTTATTTATTGATAGTGTAGTGTTAGGTTAATTGTAGGTAATTGTAGGTAGTTTATTTAATTAATTTATTGATAGGGTAGTGTTAGGTTTAATTATAACTTAGGTTAGGACTTATTTTACAGATAATTTTGTTATTATTTTAACTAGGTAACTATTAAATAGTTCTTAACTATTTAATAGCTATTGTACCTGGTTAAAATAATTACCAAGTTGCCTGTAAAATAAATATTAATCCTAAAATAGCTACAATATAATTATAATTTATATTGTAGCTATATTAGGGTTTATTTTACAGGTAAGTATTTAGCTTTAAATAGGAATAAGTTATTTAATAAGAGTTAATTAATTTCGTAAGATTTAAATTATATTTAAGTTAGGGGGGTGTTAGTGTTAGGGTTAGACTTAGCTTTAGGGGTTAATACATTTATTAGAATAGCGATGAGCTCCGGTCGGCAGATTAGGGGTTAATAATTGAAGTTAGGTGTCGGCGATGTTAGGGAGGGCAGATTAGGGGTTAATACTATTTATGATAGGGTTAGTGAGGCGGATTAGGGGTTGATTACTTTATTATAGTAGCGCTCAGGTCCGCTCGGCAGATTAGGGGTTAATAAGTGTAGGTAGGTGTCGGCGACGTTGTGGGGGGCAGGTTAGGGGTTAATAAATATAATATAGGGGTCGGCGGTGTTAGGGGCAGCAGATTAGGGGTACATAGGGATAACGTAGGTTGCGGCGGTGTACGGAGCGGCAGATTAGGGGTTAATAATAATATGCAGGGGTCAGCGATAGCAGGGGCGGCAGATTAGGGGTTAATAAGAGTAAGGTTAGGGGTGTTTAGACTCGGGGTTCATGTTAGAGTGTTAGGTGCAGACGTAGGAAGTGTTTCCCCATAGGAAACAATGGGGCTGCGTTAGGAGCTGAACGCTGCTTTTTTGCAGGTGTTAGGTTTTTTTTCAGCTCAAACAGCCCCATTGTTTCCTATGGGAGAATCGTGCACGAGCACGTTTTTGAGGCTGGCCGCGTCCGTAAGCAACTCTGGTATCGAGAGTTGCATTTGCGGTAAAAATGCTCTACGCTCCTTTTTTGGAGCCTAACGCAGCATTTTATTGAACTCTCGATACCAGAGTTAATTTTATGGTGCGGCCAGAAAAAAGCCCGCGGAGCGTTAACAGCCCTTCTACCACCAAACTCCAAATCTAGGCCTTAGGGTTTATTTTATAGGTAAGTATTTAGTTTTAAATAGGAATAATTTATTTAATTGTAGTAATTTTTTTAAATTTATTTAAATTATATTTAAGTTAGGGGGGGGATAGACTTAGGGTTAGACTTTAGGGGCTAATAAATTTAATATAGTATTGGCGACGTTGTGGGTGGCAGACTAGGGGTTAATAAATGTAGGTAGGTGTCGGTGATGTTAGGGACGGCAGATTAGGGGTTAATAACATTTAACTAGTGTTTGCGAGGCGGGAGTGCTGTGGTTTAGGGGTTAATATATTTATTACAGTGGCGGCGATGTCCGGTCGGCAGATTAGGGGTTAAATAATTTTATTATAGTGTTTGCGATGTGGGGGGTCCTCGGTTTAGGGGTTAATAGGTAGTTTATGGGTGTTAGTGTACTTTTTAGCACTTTAGTTAAGAGCTTTATGTTCCGGTGTCAGCCCATAAAACTCTTAACTACTGACTTTAAAATGCGTTAGGAGTCTTGCCAGGAGAGGGTGTACCGCTCACTTTTTCCAGCGATTGTAATACCGGCATTAGGAAAATCCCATTAAAAAGATAGGATAGGCAATTAACGTAAGGGGATTTGCAGTATGCTCGAGTCGCAGAAAAAAAGTGAGCGGTACACCTGTACCTGCCTGACTTGTAATACCAGCGGGCGTTAAAACGCAAGAATCGTAATCTAGCCGTAAGCGTTCACACCCAAGTAGTTATTTAAGATTTAGCAAAACACAGTACTAAATGCAAGTCAATAGATAATAAATACAAAGTCATGTGATCAGGGAGTTTTCAGAAGATGCTTAGATACAAGGTAATCACAGAGGTAAGAAGTATATTAATAGTTCTGTGTTGGTTATGCAAAACTGGGGAATGGGTAATAAAGGGATTATCTATCTTTAAAAACAACATAAATTATACTGTAGACTGTCCATTTAAGGCAATGCTCTACAGAATGCCCTTCTAAGGGCAATTTTTAGAATAGGTTTTAGTGTTAGTATAGGGTTTTTTATTTTGGGGTGGGCTTTTTTTATTAGTGGGACTTTAGTTTTAGTATAGGCATAACCGTTTTTTGTGGGGGGGTTTTAGTAGTGTTTTTTTTATTTTCTAATGTTTTTGTATTTTGTAATGTTAGTGGGTTTTTTATTTTGTGTAACTTAGGGGGTGTTAGTTTAGGGGTCTTTGCAGGGTTAGTTGTTAGGGGTTAAGTAGATTAGGAAGGTTATTGTGGGGTTTATTGGCAGTTTAGGGGTTAAGTAGTGTAGGTATTATTGCTGTGGGGTTGTGGCAGTGCAGGGGTTAATTAGGTTAGTGGTATAATGCAGTGGGGTATTGGCGGTGTAGGGGTTAATTAGGTTAGGGGGATAGTGCTGTGGGGTGTTGGTGGTTTAGGAGTTAGGCAGAGTAGGAAATTTATTGTGGTGGGGAATTGATGGTTTAGAGGTTCATAGTTATGTTTATGAGGTTTGGTGATCTATTGAAAAGGGATTATTTACTTTACATCTCCAATGTCGGTGCTGATGCTGTTTGTAAGATTTTGCCAGCCTCACCACCCATTGAGATGTATAGTTAACCTACTCACAGCAATGCTGCCTATAAACAATGACGTAATCCTCAGTTTTTTCAACATCGCGATTTGCGTCAGATCTCTTTTGATTATATTACCACATTGCAGCACTTTGATAATCAGGGCCTTAGAAATTATGAAACACGTTCACAAAATATGGCCATTTGATTGTTTGTTTCTGATTGGAGTGTTTACACTTAACTAGGCACAGAATTATAGGAGAGGGATAACTGTATGTGTCCTGAACTGAGCATGCTAGGCTACTAAAGCAACCTGCAATTTAAAATATAACAGTCATCAGCAATAACAAACTAGTATTTTTTTATGGAGATCTCTCATTGGCTGTTTATTTACTTTCAGTTTTGGGTTGGGGGTTCAAGGTGGGGTAACTGCCCCCCTTGGATTTTTAGCAAGCTATTTGCAACTTGCAAACAACTTGCTAAAAATGTAATATATTATATTTAGTGCAGCACTAAGTAGGTTGGGGCTGTGTTGTTATTTCAATATGCACTTACATAGAAAAATATAATTAAGCACAAAACTCCAAATAGATGTATGCCTCGGGCAGCACTAAATATCATAGATAAAAATAAATTTAAAAAGAAACTAAAAACAAAAATATGGCTTCCCTTAATTTAAAATAAATTCTTTGATCATGTATTAGGTGACCAAATCACTCTAACTAGCTCAAAAAGCACCAAACTCCTAACATTGCAAAAAAACTACTGAGTTTTTCCTTCTCTAGCCAATCACAGATAAGGAGCATTGGAGCTAACATTAATTTTTAAAAACAAAATTTATGCTTACCTGATAAATTTATTTCTCTTGTGGTGTATCCAGTCCACGGGTTCATCCATTACTTGTGGGATATTCTCAGTCATTCGACTGAAGACAAGCAAGAAAAAAGGAGAAACTATAGGGTGCAGTGGTGACTGTAGTTTAAAAATAAAAAACACCTGCCTTAAAAAGACAGGGTGGGCCGTGGACTGGATACACCACAAGAGAAATAAATTTATCAGGTAAGCATAAATTTAGTTTTCTCTTGTAAAGGTCTATCCAGTCCACGGGTTCATCCATTACTTGTGGGATACCAATACCAAAGCTTTAGGACACGGATGAAGGGAGGGACAAGGCAGGCACTTAAACGGAAGGCACCACTGCCTGTAAGACCTTTCTCCCAAAAATAGCCTCCGAGGAAGCAAAAGTATCAAATTTGTAGAATTTAGAAAAAGTATGAAGCGAAGACCAAGTTGCCGCCTTACAAATCTGTTCAACAGAGGCCTCATTTTTAAAAGCCCATGTGGAAGCCACCGCTCTAGTGGAATGAGCTGTAATTCTTTCAGGAGGCTGCTGGCCAGCAGTCTCATAAGCTAAGCGGATTAAGCTTCTCAGCCAAAAAGAAAGAGAAGTTGCCAAAGCCGTTTGGCCTCTCCTCTGTCCAGAGTAGACAACAAACAAAGCAGATGTTTGACGAAAATCCTTCGTAGCTTGTAAATAAAACTTTAAAGCACAAACTACATCAAGATTGTGTAATAGATGTTCCTTCTTAGAGGAAGGATTAGGACATAATGAAGGAACAACGATCTCCTGATTGATATTCTTATTAGATACCACTTTAGGAAGAAACCCAGGTTTAGTACGTAAAACTACCTTATCTGCATGGAAAATTAGATAAGGGGAATCACACTGTAACGCAGATAACTCCGAAACTCTTCGAGCCGAGGAGATAGCTACTAAAAACAGAACTTTCCAAGATAAAAGTTTAATATCTATGGAATGCAAAGGTTCAAACGGAACCCCTTGAAGAACTTTAAGAACTAAATTTAAACTCCATGGCAGAGCAACAGGTTTAAACACAGGCTTGATTCTAACCAAAGCCTGACAAAACGCCTGAACGTCTGGAACCTCAGCCAGACGTTTCTGCAAAAGAATAGACAGAGCAGAAATCTGTCCCTTTAAGGAACTAGCTGACAATCCCTTCTCCAATCCCTCTTGGAGAAAGGATAATATCCTAGGAATCCTGACTTTACTCCATGAGTAAACCTTGGATTCACACCAATGAAGATATTTACACCATATCTTATGATAAATTTTTCTGGTGACAGGCTTTCGAGCCTGAATTAAGGTATCAATGACCGACTCGGAAAAAACACGCTTTGATAGAATCAAGCGTTCAATCTCCAAGCAGTCAGATGCAGAGAAATTAGATTTGGATGTTTGAAGGGACCTTGAAGTAGAAGGTCCTGCCTTAGCGGCAGAGTCCATGGTGGAAAGGATGACATGTCCACCAGGTCTGCATACCAAGTCCTGCATGGCTACGCAGGAGCTATCAAGATCACCAAAGCTCTCTCCTGCTTGATCTTGGCAATCAGACGAGGGAGCAGAGGAAACGGTGGAAACACATAAGCCAGGCTGAAGGACAAGGGCGCTGCTAGAGCATCTATCAGCGCTGCCTTGGGATCCCTGGACCCGTAACGAGGAAGCTTGGCATTCTGACGAGACGCCATGAGATCCAGTTCTGGTTTGCCCCATAGTTGAATCAACTGGGCAAATACCTCCGGATCGAGCTCCCACTCCCCCGGATGAAAAGTCTGCCGACTTAGAAAATCCACCTCCCAGTTCTCTACTCCTGGGATATGGATAGCTGAGAGATGATAAGAGTGAACCTCTGCCCATAGAATTATCTTTGAAATCTCCAAAATTGCCAGGGGGCTCCTTGTTCCCCCCTGATGGTTGATATAGGTTACAGTTGTGATGTTGTCCGACTGAAATCTGATGAACCTGACCGCAGCTAGCTGAGGCCAAGCCTGAAGAGCATTGAATATCGCTCTTAGTTCCAGAATGTTTATCGGAAGGAGGGCCTCCTCCTGAGTCCACGAACCCTGACCCTTCAGGGAGTTCCAGACTGCACCCCAGCCCAGAAGGCTGGCATCTGTCGTTACTATAGTCCATTCTGGCCTGCGGAAACTCATTCCCCTGGACAGATGGACCTGAGATAGCCACCAGAGAAGAGAATCCCTGGTCTCTTGATCCAGATTTAGTAGAGGGGACAAATCTGTGTAATCCCCATTCCACTGATTGAGCATGCAAAGTTGCAGTGGTCTGAGATGTAGGCGGGAAAACTGAACTATGTCCATTGCCGCTACCATTAAGCCGATTACTTCCATACACTGAGCCACTGATGGACGAGAAGTGGAATAAAGAGCACGGCAGGAAGTTAGAAGCTTTGACAACCTGACCTCTGTCAGAAAAATTTTCATTTCTACTGAATCTATCAGAGTTCCTAGGAAGGAAACTCTTGTGAGAGGGGATAGAGAACTCTTTCCTTCATTCACCTTCCACCCGTGAGATCTCAGGAATGCCAGAACCATGTCCGTATGGGACCTGGCGATTTGAAAAGTTGACGCCTGTATCAGAATGTCATCTAGGTAAGGGGCCACTGCTATGCCCCGTGGCCTTAGAACCGCCAGAAGGGACCCTAGAACCTTCACAAAGATTCTTGGTGCCGTGGCTAACCCGAAGGGAAGAGCCACAGACTGGCAATGCCTGTCTAGGAAGGCGAACCTGAGAAACTGATGATGATCTCTGTGTATCGGAATGTGAAGATAAGCATCCTTTAAGTCCATGGTAGTCATATATTGACCCTCCTAGATCATAGGTAGGATGGTTCGAATAGTGTCCATCTTGAAGGATGGAACCCTGAGAAATTTGTTTGGGAACTTGAGATCCAAGATTGGTCTGAAAGTTCCCTCTTTTTTGGGAACTATAAACAGATTTGAATAGAAGCCATGCCCCTGTTCCTCCTTTGGAACTGGGTGGATTACTCCCATAACCAGTAGGTCTTGAACGCAACGTAAGAATGCCTCTCTCTTTATCTGGTTTGCAGATAATTGTGAGAGATGAAATCTCCCCTTTGGAGATGAAGCTTTGAAATCCAGAAGATATCCCTGGGAAACAATCTCCAGAGCCCAGGGACCCTGGACGTCTCTTCCCCAAGCCTGGGCGAAGAGAGAAAGTCTGCCCCCCACTAGATCCGGTCCCGGATCGGGGGCTACTCCTTCATGCTGTCTTAGAGGCAGCAGCAGGTTTTTTGGCCTGCTTCCCCTTGTTCCAAGCCTGGATAGGTCTCCAGACTGGCTTGGACTGGGCAAAATTTCCCTCTTGTTTTGTAGTAGAGGAAGATGAAGCTGTGCCACTCTTGAAGTTTCGAAAGGAATGAAAATTAGTTTGTTTGGTCCATAATTTGTTGGAGCTATCCTGGGGAAGGGCGTGGCCTTTTCCTCCAGTAATATCAGAAATGATCTCCTTCAGTCCAGGCCCGAATAGGGTCTGCCCTTTGAAGGGGATGTTAAGAAGTTTAGACTTTGAAGTAACGTCAGCTGACCAGGATTTAAGCCATATCGCCCTATGTGCCTGAATGGCAAAACCTGAATTCTTAGCCGTTAGCTTGGTTACATGAAAAACGGCGTCAGAAATAAATGAATTGGCTAACTTAAGAGCTTTAAGCCTGTCTAGGATATCATCCAATGGGGTCTCTGCATGTAGAGCCTCCTCAAGTGACTCGAACCAGAAAGCTGCTGCAGCAGTGACTGGGGCAATGCATGCAAGAGGCTGGAGAATAAAACCTTGTTGTATAAATATTTTCTTAAGGAAACCCTCTAATTTTTTTATCCATTGGATCTAGGAAAGCACAACTGTCCTCGACAGGGATAGTTGTACGCTTAGCTAGAGTAGAGACTGCTCCCTCCACCTTAGGGACCGTCTGCCACGAGTCCCGTGTTGCGGCATCTATAGGAAACATCTTTTTAAAAGCAGGAGGGGGAGAGAACCGTACACCTGGTCTATCCCATTCCTTAGTAATAATTTCTGAAAACCTCTTAGGGATTGGAAAAATGTCAGTGTAAACAGGCACTGCAAAGTATTTGTCCATTTTACACAATTTCTCTGGGACTACAATGGTGTCACAGTCATCCAGAGTCGCTAAAACCTCCCTGAGCAACAAGCGGAGGTGTTCAAGCTTAAATTTAAACGCTGTCATTTCAGAGTCAGACTGAAGTAATGCCTTCCCTGAATCAGAAATGTCACCCACAGATAGAAGCTCTCCTGCTTCGGCTTCTGCACATTGTGAGGGTATATCAGACATAGCTACTAAAGCGTCAGAGAGCTCTGAATTTGTTCTAGCCCCAGAACTGTCTCGCTTTCCTTGTAACCCTAGCAGTTTGGACAATACCTCTGTGAGGGAATGATTCATAACTGCCGCCATGTCTTGTAAGGTAAACGCATTGGACGCGCTAGATGTACTTGGCGTCACTTGAGCGGGAGCTATAGGTTCTGACACGTGGGGAGAGCTAGATGGCATAACCTCCCTTTTGTCATTCTGAGAAACCTCTGGTGATAAATCTTTAAAAGCCATAATATGGTCTTTATAACTAGTGCATTTGGTACACATTCTAAGAGGGGGTTCCACAATGGCTTCTAAACATAATGAACAAGGAGTTTCCTCTATGTCAGACATGTTTAACAGACTAGTAATGAGACCAGCAAGCTTGGAAAACACTTTAATAAATGTGAAAAAGCAATTATATAAAAACGGTACTGTGCCTTTAAGAGAAAAAAACTACCACATAAAATGCAAAACAGTGATAAAAAGTAGTAAACTCTACGAAATTTTTACAGTGTGTATAAGGGACTAAAGCAGCATTGCACCCACTTGCAAATGGATGATTGACCCCTTAGGCCCAAAAACGGATTAGAAAAAAGTTAAAACCGTTAACAAACAGTCAAACACACTGCCACAGCTCTGCTGTGGCTCCTACCTGCCCTTAAACAGGCTTTTTGCAGGAACAAAACCCTCTATAGTAGTCCTAGATGTCAGAGGACTCCTTTAGGGAAGCTGGATGTCTCAGTCTGAAAATCAACTGCGCATTTAGAGCGCAAAAATAGGCCCCTCCCACCATGCACTCAATGTCAGAGGGCCTTAAAAAAGCACTCCTAGGAGTAATCTAACCAGCCATGTGGAAAACTAGGCCCCAAGTAAAGATTTATCACCCTCAGAGAAAAAACGTTTTTTCTATAAACCATGAAAATGTTTTTACACTAAGTAATATGAGTATTAACATGAATATTACCCTTTTTTGCAAGCATGATCCCAGTCGTTGTTAAATCACTGTATCAGGCTTACCTCAAATATACCAGGCACTGTCAGCATTTTCTAGACCTTATCATCTCTCTAGAAAAAAATATACTGAACATACGTCAAAGCAGGTAATCTGCAGACCGTCCCCCCAACTGAAGTTTTCTTTCCATACTCTTCAGTTATGTGTGAGAACAGCAATGGACCTTAGTTACAAACCGCTAAGATCATCAGACCTCCAGGCAGAATTCTTCTTCCAATTTCTGCCTGAGAGTAAAACAGTACAACGCCGGTACCGTTTAAAAATAACAAACTCTTGATTGAAGGTAAAAACTACACTAAGTCACCACATATCTCTTGATACTTCCTTTCTTGTCGAGAGCTGCAAGAGAATGACTGGGGGTGGCAGTTAGGGGAGGAGCTATATAGACAGCTCTGCTGTGGGTGTCCTCTTGCAGCTTCCTGTTGGGAAGTAGTGATGTTGCAAACTGTTCGCCGGAGAACAGTTCCCGGCGAACATAGCTTGTTCGCATTCGCCGCTGCGGGCGAACATATGCGATGTTCGATCCGCCCCCTATTTGTCATCATTGAGTAAACTTTGACCCTGTATCTCACAGCCTTCTGACACATTTGAGCCAATCAGCAGCAGACACTCCCTCACAGACCCTCCCAGCTCCTTGGCAGCACCCATTTTAGATTAATTACGATCTTGCTTTCTTAGTGAGAGGAGCTTTAGTGTTGCTGCTGCTGACATTATAGGGAAATAGATAGCTAGGCTAGTGTATTTAGTGTCCACTACAGTCCTGAAGGACTCATCTAATCTCTGCTGTAAGGACAGCACCCCAAAAAGCCCTTTTTAGGGCTAGAACCTCAGTCATTTTTTTTTTATTATTTGTAATTTTATTTGCATTTGCCTGGCTTTCAGCCTGTGTGTGAGGCTCACAGCATATACTGTGATTAGTGCCACCACTGATATCTGCTTAACATTAGTTTAAATTTAAACAACAAAACTTTTAAATCATTTTGCTAGTGTAATCTAATTTCATTTTCTATCAGGCCTGTGTGTAAGGCTTACACAGCATACTGTGGTTAATTGCTGTGCCAGCAACCACCACTCATATCTGCTTAACATTATTTTAAATTTAAAAAAAAAACTTTTAAATCATTTTGCTAGTGTAATCTAATTTCATTTTCTATCAGGCCTGTGTGTCAGGCTTACACAGCCTACAACGTTGTTTAATTGCTGTGCCAGCAGCCACCACTCATATCTGTTATTTAATATTAGTTGCCAGGCCAGCCTGGCTGCCATTAGTGCCAGCCTGTGTGTCAGGCTGCCAGCATATACTGTGCCTACTTCCATCCTCAGTGCCAGTCCACCACTCCTATCTGGTGTAACATTAGTTTAAATTTTGTAAAAAAAAAACCTTTTACATCAGTCTTCTAGTGTTATTTAATTTTAGTTGCCAGGCCAGCCTGCCACTAGTGCCAGCCTGTGTGTCAGGCTGCCAGCACATACTGTGCCTACTTCTATCCTGAGTGCCATTAATCCTATCTGTTGTAACATTAGTGTAATTTATAGGGGGAGTAACAGGGATTAAAGTGCTAAGAATAGTACTACTTAACACAACCTAGTTACCATGGGTCCCAGGCCGCATGTTTTGTTGTTATACTTTGTCAGGGTAATCATGCAGGCCATATAGACCTCCCCCGATAGGGGGAGTAACAGGTATTAAACTGCTAAGAACAGTACTACTTAACACAACCTAGTTACCATGGGTCCCAGACCGCATGTCTTGTTGTTATACTTTGTCAGGGTAATCATGCAGGCCATATAGACCTCCCCCGATAGGGGGAGTAACAGGCATTAAACTGCTAAGAACAGTACTACTTAACACATCCTAGTTACCATGGGTCCCAGACCACATATCTTGTTGTTATACTTTGTCAGGGTAATCATGCAGGCCATATAGACCTTCCCCGATAGGGGGAGTTACAGGGATTAAGGTGCTAAGAATAGTACTACTTAACACAACCTAGTTACCATGGGTCCCAGGCCGCATGTTTTGTTCTTATACTTTGTCAGGGTAATCATGTAGGCCATATAGACCTCCCCCGATAGGGGGAGTAACAGGTATTAAACTGCTAAGAACAGTACTACTTAACAAAACCTAGTTACCATGGGTCCCAGACCGCATGTTTTGTTGTTATACTTTGTCAGGGTAATCATGCAGGCCATATTGACCTCCCCCAATAGGGGGAGTGAGAGGGATTAAACTGCTAAGAACAGTACTACTTAACACAACCTAGTTACCATGGGTCCCAGACCGCATGTCTTGTTGTTATACTTTTTCAGGGTAATCATGCATGCCATATTGACCTCCCCCAATAGGGGGAGTAACAGGGATTAAAGTGCTAACAATAGTACTACTTAACACAACCTAGTTACCATGGGTCCCAGACCGCATGTTTTATTATTATACTTTTTCAGGGTAATTATATATCTATCAAATCTATCTATTTATCTTCTATCGATTCTATCTAACTATCAATCTATGTATATCTATCTATCAAATCTATCTATCTCATGGCCGGACTGTTTTGAGACAGCCACTTGTGTTTAGGACAAATTTGAAGTAGGAGGACAGACCAATCATCTTCTTCCATCTCCCTGTTCGAAAAATGCAGGCCATATAGATCTCCCCCGATAGGGGGAGTAACAGGTAGTAGTAAACTGCTAAGAATAGTACTACTTAACACACCACGGGTCCCAGACCGCATGTCTTATTGTTATACTCTGTCAGGGAAATTATATATCTTTCAAATCTATCTATTTATCTATCAAATCTATCTAACTATCAATCGTATCTATCAAATGTATATTGCATCTATTGATCAATGTAATTCGTATCTATCAAATGTGTATTGCATCTTTTGATCTATGTAATTCGTATCTATCAAATGTATATTGCATCTTTTGATCTATGTAATTCGTATCTATCAAATGTATATTGCATCTATTGATCTATGTAATTCGTATCTATCAAATGTATATTGCATCTATTGATCTATGTAATTTGTATCTATCATATGTATATTGCATCTATTGAGCTATGTAATCTATGTATCTATCTATCAAATCTATCTATCTCGTGGTTGTGCAAATGGACTGTTTGCGGTTGTTTGCGGTGCGTTACACGGAGAGTTTGGTCTGTCACTGTGAAGCGGGCGTAACCCTTACGCTACCTGATCGATACAACATCATAACTGATGTTTTAAAGCACGTTATTCCAAACAATTAGGAATGTTAGGTGATTTTGGCCTTTTATGGGTTAAAAGCAGACTCTGCATCAACTATGTAATTTTACATGGGAGTTTTGCCATGGATCCCCCTCCAGCATGCCACAGTCCAGGTGTTAGTACCCTTGAAACAACTTTTCCATCACTATTGTGGCCAGAAAGAGTCCTTGTGGGTTTTAAAGTTCGCCTGCCTATTGAAGTCAATGGCGGTTTGCGCGGTTCGCCGGTTCGTGAACAGTAGCGGAAGTTCGAGTCTGCCGTTTGCGAACCGAAATTTTTAAGTTCGCGACATCAGTATTGGGAAGGAGAATATCCCACAAGTAATGGATGAACCCGTGGACTGGATACACCTTTACAAGAGAAATATGATTGGGTTACCATAGCAATGAACTTGTGAGGTTTTTGAGAAATCTGACATTGGATGGAAGCCTTAACACAATGTTAACTTACACATACATGAAAAGAGCTGCACGCATTGGGCTATATATTTCAATGGAAACCTGGTACAAAAATAGATCCGAAAACATAATTTATGCTTACCTGATAAATGTATTTATTTCCGGATATGGTGAATCCATGGCATCATCAATTACTAGTGGGAATATCACTCCTGGCCAGCAGGAGGAGGCAAAGAGCACCACAGCGAAGCTGTTAAATGTCACTTCCCTTACCCATAAACCCCAATCATTCAGCCAAAGGAAAATAGAAAAAGAAGATAACACAAAGGTATAGAGATGCCTGAGATGTTAGTAAAATAACTGTCTCAAAAATAAAGGGCGGGATCGTGGACTCACCATATCCGGCAATAAATAAATTTATCAGGTAAGCATAAATTATGCTTTCTTTCCTAAGATATGGTGAGTCCATGGCATCATAAATTACTAGTGGGAATCAATACCCAAGCTAGAGGACACAGATGATTAGGAAGGGACAAGACAGGTAACCTAAACAGAAGGCACCACCTCTTGAAGAATCTTTCTCCCAGAAGAAGCCTCAGCTGATGCAAATTTGGAAAAAGTATGCAAAGGAGACCCAGTTGCAGCCTTGCAAATCTGTTCCACAGAAGCTTCATTCTTGAAAACCCAAGAAGAAGAGACAGTCCTAGTGGAATGAACTGTAATTCTCTCAGGAGGCTTCTGTCCAGCAGTCTCATAAGCTAAACGGATTATACTTCTCAACCAAAAAGAAAGAGAAGTAGCTGTAGCTTTCTGACCTCTACGTTTCATAGGGAAACAAACAAATAAGGCAGAAGACTGGCGAAAATTCTTAGTTGTCTGTAGGTAGAATTTCAGAGCACGAACAACATCCAGGTTGTGTAACAAACCTTCCTTAGGACAAGAAGGATTAGAACATAGAGAAGGAACAACAATTTCCTGATTAATAAGCCTATTCAAAACAACTTTAGGAAGGAAACCTAACTTAGTACGAAGAACCACCTTATCGGCATGAAAGATAAGATAAGGTGAAACAAACTGCAAGGGTGAGAGTTCCGAGACTCTCAGAGCAGAAGATATAGCAACAAGAAACAAAACCTTCCAATATAACAACTTAATATCTATGGAATGCATTGGCTCAAACGGAGCCTGCTGCAAAACTCTAAGAACAAGGTTAAGACTCCAAGGAGGAGAAACCGACAAGCACAGGCCTGATTCTCATCAGGGCCTGACAAAAAGATTGCACATCTGGCACATCCGCCAGACGCTTATGTAGTAAAATAGACAAATCAGAGATCTGACCCTTCAGAGTACTCGCTTACAAATCCTTTTCCAGACCTTCCTGGAGAAACAACAAAATCCTAGGAATCCTGACCCTACTCCAAGAGTAACCCATGGATTCACACCAATAAAGATATTTACACCATATCTTATGCTAAATCTTCCTAGTAACAGGCTTGCAAGCCTGAATCATGGTCTCAATGACCGACTCAGAAAACCCATGCTTGGACAGAACTAAGAGTTCAATCTCCAATCAGTCAGCTTCAGAGAAACGAGGTTTGGATGAAGGAAGGGACCTTGAAGTAGAAGGTCCTTCCTCAAAGGTAGTCTCCAAGGGGAAGAGACAACATCTCCACTAGGTCTGCATACCAAATCCAGCAAGGCCACGTAGGGTCTATAAGAATCACCAACGCTCTCTCCCCACTTGATCCTATCCTGGATCGGGGGCAAACCCTTAATGCTGATTTGGAATCAGCTCCAGGTTTCTTATATTGCTTCCCCTTGTTCCAAGACTAATTGGGTTTCCAAGAAGGTTTGGCCTGTTCCTGCGTGGAAGAGGAAGGGGAAGGCTTACCTCTGAAGTTATGAAAGTAACGAAAATTACTCTGATGTCCTTGCGGTCTATTCTTCTTATCTTGCAGCAGGAAAGACCCTTTGCCACCCGTGATATAAGAAATAATTTCTGCCAGACCAGGTCCAAACAAGGTCTTACCCCTGTAAGGGATCGCCAAAAGCTTGGACTTAGAAGAAACATCCGCTGACCAAGATTTCAGCCACAAAGCTCTGCGCGCTAATACAGCAAAACCAGATATTTTGGCTCCCAACTTGATAACCTGCAATTTAGGATCAGTAATAAAGGAATTGGCTAACTTAAGAGCCTTAATCCTGTCTTTGATCTCCTCCAAGGGAGTCTCTACCTGAAGAGACTCAGACAAGGCATCGAACCAATAGGCTGCCGCACTTGTCACAGTGGCAATACACACTGCAGGTTGCCATTGAAGACCTTGATGAACATACATTTTTTTCAAATAAGCCTCCAGCTTTTTGTCCATTGGATCCTTAAAAAAAACAGCCATCCTCAATAGGAATAATGGTTCTCTTAGCCAGAGTAGAAATGGCCCCTTCTACTTTGGGCACCGCTTGCCACAACTCCTCAATGGAGTAAGAAACAGAAAAAATATTTTTGAAGACAGGAGACAGGGGAAAAGGAATCTCAGGTCTCTCCCATTCCTGTGCAATAATTTCCATAGCACGGTCTGGCACTGGAAACACTTCCACAGAGGAAGGAACATCAAAGTATTTATTGAGTTTACTAGATTTCCTTGGGTTGACAGCGACAGAGGTATCAGAGTCGTCCAGGGTAGCCAAAACCTCCTTTAACAGGACATGAAAGTGTTCAAGCTTAAATCTCAAGGATACCACTTCAGCATCAGATGAAGGATTTAACCCCTTAGTGACCACAGCACTTTTCCATTTTCTGACCGTTTGCGACCAAGGCTATTTTTACATTTGTGCAGTGTTTGTGTTTAGCTGTAATTTTCCTCTTACTCATTTACTGTACCCACACATATCATATACCGTTTTTCTTGCCGTTAAATGGACTTTCTAAAGATACGATTATTTTCATCATATCTTAATTTACTATAAAAAGATTATAAAATATGCTGAAAAAATGGAAAAAAACACACTTTCTTTCATGTAATTGGCAAGAGTCCATGAGCTAGTGACATATGGGATATACAATCCTACCAGGAGGGGCAAAATTTCCCAAACCTCAAAATGCCTATAAATACACCCCTCACCACACCCACAATTCAGTTTTACAAACTTTGCCTCCTATGGAGTTGGTGAAGTAAGTTTGTGCTAAGATTTCTACGTTGATATGCGCTTCTCAGCATTGTTGAAGCCCGATTCCTCTCATAGTACAGCGAATGTCAGAGGGACGTGAAGGGAGTATCACTTATTGAATACGATGATTTCCCTAACGGGGGTCTATTTCATGGGTTCTCTGTTATCGATCGTAGAGATTCATCTCCTACCTCCCTTTTCAGATCGACGATATACTCTCAAATTACCATTAGCTCTACTGATAACTGTTTCTGTACTGGTTTGGCTATCTGCTATATGTGGATGGGTGTCTTTTGGTAAGTATGTTTTTTATTACTTAAGGCACCCCAGCTATGGTTTGGCACTTTATGCATTTATATAAAGTTCTAAATATATGTATTGTACTTATATTTGCCATGAGTCAGGTTCATGTATTTCCTTCTGCAGACTGTCAGTTTCATATTTGGGGAATATAAACATCTTTTAAAAATGAAATGTATTTCTTACCTGGGGTTTAGTCTTTTTTTCAATTGACTACTTCTTACAAATTGTGGGCGGTATTAGGCCCGCGTGTGCGACAAATGCTAAACTTTATTGCGTCATTTTTTGGCGCAAATTTTTTTTTGGCGCGAAAAGGTACGTCTATGACACAAGTTCGTCATTTCCGGCGTCATACTTGACACCGAGATCTTTCACACGGTTGCGTCATTAGTAACGCAAGTGTGTCATTTCCGGTTATTTTTTGGCGCCGAAAAAGTTTAGTTACGTTGTGCGTCATTTTTTGGCGCCAAACTTTTTCATTATTTCAATACCCCATTGATGTTTGCCTCTTGATTTTTTCTCTATCAGAGGGCTATGCTATTTGCATTTTTTCCCATTCCTGAAACTGTCATATAAGGAAATAGATAATTTTGCTTTATATGTTGTTTTTTCTCTTACATTTTGCAAGATGTCTCACTTTGACCCTGCCTCAGAAGCTTCTGCTGGAACATTGCTGCTTGACATCGGTTCTACAAAAGCTAAGTGCATTTGTTGTAAAGTTGTAGAAATTATGTCGCCGAATGTCATTTGTAATAGTTGTTTTGATAAACTTTTACATTCAGATAATGTGTCCATCAGTAATAGTACATTGCCAGTTGCAGTTTCTTCAACTTCTAATGTGCATAATATACCTGTAAATTTTTAAAAAAATTGTTTCTGATTCTATTCTGAAGGCTTTGTCTGCATTTCCACCTTCAAATAAATGTAATAGTTCTTTTAAAACTTCTCATTTAGATTATGAAATTTCAAATTACCAACAATATGATAATTTATCCTTTTCTGATGAGGATCTATCTGATTCAGAAGATCCTCCTCAGACATTGACACTGACAAATATACTTTTTTATTTGAAATTGAGTATATGCATTCTTTATTAAGAAGTGTTAATTACTTTGGATATTGAGGTAAACAGTCCTCTTGACGTTCAGTCTAATAAACGTTTAAATGCTGTTTTTAAACCTCTTGTGGTCTCTCCAGGAGTTTTTTTTCCTATTTCTGATATGATTCTAAGGAATGGAATAAGCCAGGTACTTCTTTTATTCCTTTTTTAAGGTTTAAAATATTGTATCCTTTGCAAGCAAAGTTTATAGAGTTTTGGGAAAAGATCCCCAAAATTGATGGGGCTATTTCTACTCTTGCTAAACGTACTACTATTCCTATGGTAGATAGCACTTCCTTTAAGGATCCTTTAGATAGAAAGCTTGAATCTTATCTAAGGAAGGCCTATTTATATTCAGGTCATCTTCTCAGACCTGCAATTTCTTTGGCTGATGTTGCAGCTGCATCAACTTTCTGGTTGGAGAATTTAGCGCAACAAGAATTGGATTCTGACGTATCTAGCATTATTTTCTTACTGCAACATGCTAATCATTTTATTTGTGATGTTAGATCCATGTCTTTAGCTATATTAGCTAGAAGAGCTTTGTGGCTTAAATCTTGGAATGCTGATATGACATCTAAATCTAGATTACTATCTCTTTCTTTCCAAGGTAATAATTTATTTTGTTCTCAGTTGGATTCTATTATTTCAACTGTTACTGGTGGAAAAGGAGTTTTTCTGCCTCAGGATAAAAAAAAACCTAAGGGTAAATCTAAGGCTTCTAACCGTTTTCGTTCCTTTTGTCAGAATAGGGAATGAAAACTCTATCCTCCCCCCAAGGAATCTGCCTCCAATTGGAAACCTTCCTCAAATTGGAATAAATCCAAGCCTTTTAGGAAACCAAAGTCAGCCCCTAAGTCCGCATTAAGGTGTGGCCCTCATTCCAGCTCAGCTGGTAGGGGGCAGATTAAGGTTTTTTCAAGGATATTTGGATAAAATCTGTTCAAAATCAATGGATTCAGAGCATTGTCTCTCAAGGGTATCGAATAGGATTCAGAGTAAGACCTCCTGTGAGAAGATTTTTTCTCTCACATATCCCAGTAAAATCCAGTAAAAGCTCAGGCTTTCCTGAAGTGTGTTTCAGACCTGGAGTCTTCAGGGGTAATCATGCCAGTTCCTCTTCTGGAACAAGGTTTGGGGTTTTATTCAAATCTATTCATTGTCCCAAAGAAGGAAAATTTATTCAGACCAGTTCTGGATCTGAAAATTTTGAATCGTTATGTTAGAGTACCAATTTTCAAGATGGTGACTATAAGGACTATTCTGCCTTTTGTTCAGCGAGGACATTATATGTCCACAATAGACTTGCAGGATGCATACCTTCATATTCCGATTCATCCAGAACATTTTCAGTTTCTGAGATTCTCTTTTCTAGACAAGCATTACCAATTTGTTGCTCTTCCATTTGGCCTAGCAACCGCTCCAAGAATCTTTTCAAAGGTTCTGGGTGTCCTACTCTCTGTAATCAGAGAACAGGGTATTGCAGTGTTTCCTTATTTCGACGATATCTTGGTACTAGCTCAATCTTTACATACTGCAGAATCTCACACGAATCAACTAGAATTCTTTCTTCGGAAACATGGTTGGTGGATTAATTTACCAAAAAGTTTCTTGATTCCTCAGACAAAGGTCACCTTTTTAGGCTTCCAGATAGATTCAGTGTCCATGACTCTGTCTCTAACAGACAAGAGACGTTTAAAATTGGTTGCAGCCTGCCGGCACCTTCAGTCTTAGTCATTCCCTTCAGTGGCTATGTGCATGGAAGTTTTAGGTCTCATGACTGCAGCATCGGACGCGATCCCCTTTGCTCATTTTCACATGAGACCTCTTCAGCTTTGTATGCTGAATCAATGGTGCAGGGATTATACAAAGATATCTCAATTTAATATCCTTAAATCCCAATGTACGACACTCTCTGACATGGTGGATAGATCACCATCATTTAGTTCAAGGGGCTTCTTTTGTTTGGCCAACCTGGACTGTGATCACAACAGATGCAAGTTTTTCAGGTTGGGGAGCTGTTTAAGGATCTCTCACAGCACAAGGGGTTTGGAAATCTCAATAGGCGAGATTTCCAATACATATTTTAGAACTCCGTGCAATTCTCAGAGCTCTTCAGTTTTGGCCTCTGTTAAAGAGAGAACCGTTCATTTGTTTTCAGACAGACATTATCACAACAGTGGCATATGTCAATCATCAGGGTGGGACTCACAGTCCGCAAGCTATGAAAGAAGTATCTCGAATACTTGTTTGGGCGAAATCCAGCTCCTGTCTAATCTCTGCGGTGCATATCCCAGGTGTAGACAATAGGGAAGCGGATTATCTCAACCGCTAGGCTTTACATCCAGGGGAGTGGTTTCTCCATCCAGATGTTTTTTTCTCAGATTGTTCAAATGTGGGGTCCTCCAGAGGTAGATCTCATGGCCTCTCATCTAAACAAGAAAATTCCCAGATACCTGTCCAGGTCCAGGGATGTTCAGGCGGAAGCAGTGGATGCGCTGACACTTCCTTGGTGTAATCATCCTGCTTATATCTTCCCGCCTTTAGTTCTCCTTCCATGAGTGTTTTCCAAAATTATCATGGAACAATCATTTGTGTTGCTGGTAGTGCCAGCATGGCCACACAGGGTTTGGTATGCGGATCTGGTTCAGATGTCCAGTTGCCCGCCTTGGCCACTTCCGTTACGGCCAGACCTACTATCTCAAGGTCCATTTTTCCATCAGGATCTAAAATCATTACATTTTAAGGTATGGAAATTAAATGCTTAGTACTAAGTCATAGAGGTTTCTCTGACTCAGTGATTGCTACTATGTTACAATCTCGTAAATCAGTCTCTAGGAAGATTTATTATAGAGTTTGAAAGACTTACATTTCATGGTGTTCTTCTCATGAATTCTCCTGGCATTCTTTTAGAATTCCTAGAATTTTTACAGTTTTTTCAGGATGGTTTGGATAAGGGTTTGTCTGCAAGTTCCTTGAAAGGACAAATCTCCGCTCTTTTTGTTTTATTTCACAGAAAGATTGCTATACTTCCTGATATACACTGTTTTGTACAGGCTTTAGTTCATATTAAGCCTGTCATTAAATCAATTTCTCCTCCTTGGAGTCTTAATTTGGTTCTGAAGGCTTTACAGGCTCCTCCATTTGAGCCTATGCATTCTTTGGACATTAAACTACTTTCTTGGAAAGTGTTCCTTTTGGCTATCTCTTCTGCTAGAAGAGTTTCTGAGCTATCTGCTCTTTATTGTGAATCTCCTTTTCTGACTTTTCATCAGGATAAGGCGGTTTTGCGGACTTCATTTGAATTTTTCCTTAAGGTTGTGAATTCTAACAACATTAGTAGAGAAATTGTTGTCCCTTCCTTGTGTCCTAATCCTAAGAATCCTTTGGAAAGATCCTTACATTCTTTGGATGTGGTGAGAGCTTTGAAATATTATGTTGAAACTACTTAAGATTTCAGGAAGACTTCTAGTCTATTTGTTATATTTTCTGGTCCTAGGAAAGGTCAGAAGGCCTCTGCTATTTCCTTGGCCTCTTGGTTAAAGATTTTGATTCTTCAAGCTTATTTGGAGTCGGGTCAAGCCCCGCCTCAGAGAATTATAGCTCATGGATTCTTGCCAATATGAAAGAAATGAATTTATCAGGTAAGTTCTTACATAAATTATGTTTTTTTTAAATTTCACCCCCAAAATCTGTTACACATCTACAACCACCAAAAAACACCCATGCTAAATAGTTTTTACATTTTGTTCTGAGTTTAGAAATACCCAATGTTTACATGTTCTTTGCTTTTTTGGCAAGTTATAGGGCAAGAAGTACAAGTAGCACTTTGCTATTTCCAAACCATTTTTTTTTCCTTCAAAATTAGCGATAGTTACATTGGAACACTGATATCTGTAAGGAATCCCTGAATATCCTTTGACATGTATATATATCTTTAGTAGACAACCCAAAGTATTGATCTAGGCCCATTTTGGTATATTTCATGCCACCATTTCACCGCCAAATGTGATCAAATAAAAAGATCATTTACTTTTTCACAAACTTTAGGTTTCTCACTGAAATTATTTACAAACAGCTAGTGCAATTATGGCACAAATGGTTGTAAATGCTTCTCTGGGATCCCCTTTGTTTAGATATAGCAGACATATATGGCTTTGTCTGTAAATCAAAAAGAAAAAGAGAGGCGCCTCATGGGACAGTATCGTAGCAAACCAGATCAGATATACAATGAGACAGCCCGTATAGGGGTATACTCACAAGGGTGGTGGCATATGAGGATGCCTAGTAGAGCGGGACGGGACTACAAGTCGCCCGACAGACGTGCACAGCGGTGCGTGGAGACGTCAAGTCACGAGGTCCGTACAGCCAACCAGCGGCCAACAAGAATCAGCATCGAACGTCCAAGCTGTTCAGAGAGTAACCAATGCTGGGCTTAAAGTCTGATCGGCAGATCAGCAAACCAATCAGGATAGCAGGTCAGAATGATGGTGAGCAAGGAGTGATATAGGTAAAAAAACTCGTATTTATTGAGTTAGTTAAAAACATATGGCAAAACAGCAACGCGTTTCTCGACCTACGGGTCGTTTCATCAGGCTGATACTGCCTGTCTCACAACTTGCTCTACTTGTAGTGTTTAGTGACCTATCAAATGCTGACATCACTCACACACCCCTCTAGGGGGCCAATCAGAAAGCCAAACCCGGATTGGTTGGTGGCCATTCACATTCATCCTATAGGTGGGGTGTGTGTGTGACGTAAGCCACATCGGCTTTCAAATATGTTTGAAATTAAAAATCGTAGCAATTCGTCTTACATTAAAATATATATATATTACAACTCTGATATAAAAAGTAAAATATGTGCACAATAAATCACAATATTAGACAACCTCATCGATCTTGGGTGTAGCGACTTTGGGTAATAATAAAACCCTTCATATATGTATATATAATAACGTCAATGCAACCAGATAATGAAGGATAGCATGATTTCAAATAAGCATTCCTATACAATGATTTCTTGTCAGGCTACAACATATGTCCTAGTCTCACAGGTATATCAGACCATTAGAGCCTAACATACAAACATATAGAATATAGAGAACTTACATATTAAATATATATAGATTATAATCGTAAAATCCCAGGCGAGATATGGTATTCCCACCAAACCAAAATTAATAGACTATAATAACATATAAAAATATAAATATAAAATAATAAATAATAAAAATTGATATCCTATGTTATACTGTTCTATAGTCGTGACTCATATATTAAGAGAGACTTTATAGGGCCCTTATTAACAAGTATAAACCCATATAACAGGTGTACATCCACCTGACAGGACTATTTATTGAAAAATCTGTCTCAATAGTAAATGATAGCATGATGATATACACATAACCTATCAATTTTGGTCCCGAGGACCAAGGCTCAATGGAGGAGAGGGAGACCTAAAGAAGCCAGTCACTGAAAGGCGGCCAAATCAATACATAGATTCAGGCCGTCAGGGTGCATACTCTTTAGTACATGGATCCAATAGGTCTCCCTCTGCCTAAGTCTGAAAAAACGATTATATAAGTGAGATTTAGATATATGTTCGATGGGATTGATGGAAAAGCATTTGAGGTCACCATTGTGAGCATTGTTACAGTGTCTGGAGACACTGTGAAGTCTATAGTTATTTTTCATATTACGTTGGTGCTCAGCCCACCTAGTACTAAGGCGCCTACAAGTATGCCCCACATACTGCATTCCACAAATGCATGTCAACAAATAAACAACATAATTGGATGCACAAGACACATGCCCGGTTATGGTGTATGATTTATGGGTAATGCTAGATCTAAAAGTTTTTTGTTTGTTGTTCACAAATGTGCACATCTTGCATCTATTTGACCTACATTTAAAAGAACCTGATGGTAGTTGGCATACTGATAGATGGTTACGTGTAGGTGGTGTCTTATGTTTCACCACTTTAGTAGGAGCCAACAATGTTTTTAAGGTGGGAGCCTTTCTATAGACTACTTTTGGTTTTTTGTCCAACTGTTTTCCTAGAATGGGATCTTTCATCAGAATCTTCCAATGTTTGTCAATAATTTGTTTTATTAAATGGTGGTTAGAATTGTACTGAGTTATAAATAGAGGGCTTTTGTTAATTACCTCAGCCTTCTCTGTTTGGGTCGTAGTTGTAAAGAAATATTTCTCTCTATCATCAGATTTGGCCCTACTGTACCCATTGTTAATGATGTGTGTTGGGTAGTTTTTCTCCATAAAGCGTTCTCGTAAAATGAGACTTTGAGACTCATAATCAGATATAGAGCTACAGTTGCGACGGACTCTTCTAAATTGCCCATAAGGCACATTTTGTTTCCAAGGGTGGTAGTGGCAACTCTTGAAGTCCAAAAAGCTATTGCAGTCCACCGTTTTAAAAAAGGTGGTACTAGTTACCTTCCCATCAGTAAAGCAAAGATTTAGATCTAAGTAAACAATAGATTTATCTTTGATGACACTCGTGAAGTTTATACCTCTATTTTTAGAATTAAGGTGATCTATAAATAGATTAGCAGAGGACTGATCGCCCCTCCAGATGAATAGGAGGTCATCTATAAATCTGCCATAGAATACCAGGTTCGCCCCAAAGCCTGATTCGTATATATAATGTTGTTCGAAGTAACCCATAAATAGGTTAGCGTAGCTCGGGGCGAACCTGGTACCCATGGCAGTACCTCTTGTCTGTAAAAAGAACTCGTCCTGGAACACAAAATAATTGTGTTCCAGGATGAAAGTGATCAAGTCCAAAATAAAGACTCTTTGGTTTTCAGGGAGATACATATCAAGTTCTAAGTAGTGGGATACTGCTAGCAGCCCTAGCTCATGGGGGATGTTGGAATACAGCGCTTGGACATCGCATGTTATCCATATCATTTCTGAAGAAATCTGTATTGGCTCTAGTTTTTTCAGGAGGTCTGTTGAGTCTCGAATATATGACTCGAGACCTAATACGTACCTCTGCAAAAAATAATCTACATAAGAAGATACATTGTCCGTAAGACTGCCTATCCCTGCTATTATGGGACGGCCTGGAGGACATTTATTGTCCTTATGTATCTTAGGAAGGTGATAGTAAAAGGCCTGATTAGGCTCATTGGGGACCAAGTAATCCTTTTCCTTTTTATAAAGTATCCCTTCCTTAAAAGCACCTTCTACAATATCTCTAAGGATAGCTCTATATTTCACAGTAGGATCCGAGTTGAGTTTTGTGTAGTAGGAGGTGTTATATAAGATTTTTCTTGCTTCCACAAGATAATCTTCTATATCTTGTAGGACCACCCCGCCGCCTTTGTTGGCCTGCCTAATGATGAGGGATTTGTTGTTTCTGAGAGTTAACATAGCTCTTTTTTCATTGGGAAACATATTCTCTTGTCTCATATTTATCTTTTTTGGAATTTTTTCAAAATCATCGCTGACCAATTGTCTAAATATTTCGATATGTGCATTATTAGTCAAATGTGGTACAAAATTAGATTTGTTTCTAAAAGATGTATGTATATAGCCATCACATAATTGATCTAATAGGCCAGAGCTTTCCAAACTTTTCATGTTGGTGACACACTTTTTAGACCTACATCATTTTGCGACACGGTAATTAATTCAGTTGTACTAGCAAAAAAGAGGTTAAACTAACATGTTTTAAAATATATGGACACATACATAAATTATATAATAATAATAATAATAATAATAATAATAATATGTATTTACAAGTAACAGTATGTATGTGCAAGTATTAAAAAAAAAGTTTAATAACACCAATAGCTACTTACTATTTTAATTTGATTTATGAGGTTGATGGGATGAACACAATTTCTGAATATTTGGTGGAATATTAGATAAAGATACTCACATTTCATCATCAAGCATTTTTAAGCTTCCACTTCCTATCCATATATCAAGAGCAGGAGCAGCAATGCACTACTGGGAGCTAGCTGCAAGAAAAAACCTCTGACTTCAGCTCAGCGTTTAACCTGCCGCCCTCAGAGCTCCGTGGGGACTACTGCCCGCGCTGCAAACACACTGCTGTTCCAGTCACAAGCCAATTAAGGAGACTACACGTGCAGTCAGGAGCCAATGTGCCGCCAAAGCCGCCAATGGGAATAGTTTCAGTTCCCACTGAGCTGCGCCAATTGGTTAAGATGATCTGTGACCCACTAGGTATCAATAGTGTCAACCATGTGATATGCATAGCAGGCAGGCGGAAAAGTAGGAAACCAAAATATTTTTATTTATTTTTTTAAATGTAAATTAAAAGAAATTAGTGCTGAAGCAGGGACACACCTACACACTGCTGCCGACACACTAGTGTGTCCCGACACACAGTTTGGAAAGCACTGTAATAGGCTATCAGGCTCATAGACAGCAACAGTTTGCTGTCCGAGTCTTGCTTCCATAGAATCAGTTAAAATGGGCCTCTGTGTGTTATCCCTAAGCAATTTCTCGGCAAAAAACTTTTGCATAGATAATTTCTGTGTAAATTTATTTAGGTCTACGAAGAGTGAGAAGATGTTATGTTTGGTAGAAGGACTATAGGATAGGCCTTTACCAAGAACCCGTATCTCATCATTTGTTAATGCATGAGATGAAAGGTTATAAATGCCTTTTTTCAAGGTCTGTAATCGTGTCTCTTTGAGGGCTGTGCTTCGTCCTCTGCACCCTCGTTTCCGTGTGGTCTTTTGCCTTTTGGGGGGGCAGTTAGAGAGACCACAGGTTCTAGATAACTGGCGATTGTTTTCTGTTTCCATGTGGATTGTCTGGGGCCTAACTCTAAAAAATTAGGAGAAGAATCATTTTTTCAGACTTAGGCAGAGGGAGACCTATTGGATCCATGTACTAAAGAGTATGCACCCTGACGGCCTGAATCTATGTATTGATTTGGCCGCCTTTCAGTGACTGGCTTCTTTAGGTCTCCCTCTCCTCCATTGAGCCTTGGTCCTCGGGACCAAAATTGATAGGTTATGTGTATATCATCATGCTATCATTTACTATTGAGACAGATTTTTCAATAAATAGTCCTGTCAGGTGGATGTACACCTGTTATATGGGTTTATACTTGTTAATAAGGGCCCTATAAAGTCTCTCTTAATATATGAGTCACGACTATAGAACAGTATAACATAGGATATCAATTTTTATTATTTATTATTTTATATTTATATTTTTATATGTTATTATAGTCTATTAATTTTGGTTTGGTGGGAATACCATATCTCGCCTGGGATTTTACGATTATAATCTATATATATTTAATATGTAAATTCTCTATATTCTATATGTTTGTATGTTAGGCTCTAATGGTCTGATATACCTGTGAGACTAGGACATATGTTGTAGCCTGACAAGAAATCATTGTATAGGAATGCTTATTTGAAATCATGCTATCCTTCATTATCTGGTTGCATTGACGCTATTATATATACATATATGAAGGGTTTTATTATTACCCAAAGTCGCTACACCCAAGATCGATGAGGTTGTCTAATATTGTGATTTATTGTGCACATATTTTACTTTTTATATCAGAGTTGTAATATATATATATATTTTAATGTAAGACGAATTGCTACGATTTTTAATTTCAAACATATTTGAAAGCCGATGTGGCTTACGTCACACACACACCCCACCTATAGGATGAATGTGAATGGCCACCAACCAATCCGGGTTTGGCTTTCTGATTGGCCCCCTAGAGGGGTGTGTGAGTGATGTCAGCATTTGATAGGTCACTAAACACTACAAGTAGAGCAAGTTGTGAGACAGGCAGTATCAGCCTGATGAAACGACCCGTAGGTCGAGAAACGCGTTGCTGTTTTGCCATATGTTTTTAACTAACTCAATAAATACGAGGTTTTTTTACCTATATCACTCCTTGCTCACCATCATTCTGACCTGCTATCCTGATTGGTTTGCTGATCTGCCGATCAGACTTTAAGCCCAGCATTGGTTACTCTCTGAACAGCTTGGACGTTCGATGCTGATTCTTGTTGGCCGCTGGTTGGCTGTACGGACCTCGTGACTTGACGTCTCCACGCACCGCTGTGCACGTCTGTCGGGCGACTTGTAGTCCCGTCCCGCTCTACTAGGCATCCTCATATGCCACCACCCTTGTGAGTATACCCCTATATGGGCTGTCTCATTGTATATCTGATCTGGTTTGCTACGATACTGTCCCATGAGGCGCCTCTCTTTTTCTTTTTGATTTACAGACACTCACCCTCACTTCCCAAGAGCGCTGCCTATTTCTTCGCAAGATCCTGGGAATATCCACCTACTGAACACCTATATGAACTTTGCGCACCTCATATAGAGACTTGTTATACTCTATTTTCATATATGGCTTTGGCATTACTTTTTGGTAATTAGAAGGCCACTAAATGCCGCTGCGCACCACACTTGTATTATGTCCAGCAGTTAAGAGGTTAGTTAGATTTTTAGGGTTAATTTTAGCTTTAGTGTAGAGATCAGCATCCCACCTGACACATCCCACCCCCTGATCGCTCCCTGAACCCCTCAAACAGCTCTCTTCCCTCCCCCACCTCACAATTGTCACCGACATTTTAAGTACTGGCAGAAAGTCTGCCAGTAATAAAATAAAAAGCATTTTTTTTTTTTGTTTATATTGATTCTGCAGTGTTGGATCCCCCATACAGCTCTCTAACCCTCCCCATCTACCTATTTGCCGCCATCTTGGGTACTGGCAGTTGCCTGCCAGTACCCAGTTTGCCAAAAAAATGTGTTTTTGTTTTTTTATGCAAAATAAAATATTTTCTTCAGTGTAACTGCCCTCCACTCAGTAAGCTACACACCCTCCCCCTCCCAGATCCCTTGCCCAACATTTATTATTCCCCCTTTCTCTCTCTCTCCCTTTTCCTCCTTCACATATTTTAACCATAAAGTGTAAATGTGGCAGATGCATGCGCGCACATGCACCCCCCCCGTGTGTCCCCCACGGCATTCCCGATCAAGTGCACACACATCAGTGTGAACAGGAAACAGAACTGAGCATTGATGGGCCACCCACCCACCTCCCTGTAGCAGCTCCCACCCACCAACGATCAGCACCATCAATGACAGATACAGAGAGGGCCACAGAGTGTCTTAAAAAAAAAAAGGTATTACAGTGATGTCTCAATATCGAGGCATCACTGCAATACCCTGAAAGCGACTGGAAGCAATCACAATTGATTCCAGAGCTTCAAACCACAAAGGACGTGTCAGGCACGTCCTTGGACACTAACTGTATTTTTTTGTAGGACATGTCTGACACGTCCTTGGTCGTTAAGGGGTTAAACTGTCCAATTTGATATCTCACCCTCAGAGGCTACTGATGTATCCTCTTCCTCAGACTCATGAGGAAGGGCAACCTGAGTAGCAGATACTGAAACAGAAACCTTACTTTCTGACTCTCTAACCTTCCTCTTGCGTTTTCCTTTAAATATTGGAAAGCAGATAATGCTGCCGATACTGCAGAAGATATCTGTGCAGCAAAATCTGCAGGCAAATATATTCTGACAGGAGATTGAGAGGAACTGCAGGGCATTTTATGTGATGCCAAAGAGGCTTGGGACATTTGAGGAGAAGGCTGCGGTATAGCCCGGACAGCATCATCCTGAGAGACATTAGGCTCATTTAAAAGTGTATCTTTAAACTTTAGAGTCTTTTTAACACAAGAGGAACAAAATTGCATGGGATAAACAATTTGAACCTCTAAACATAATAGACAAGAGTTTAAAGGAGCAGTTTCCTGCTCCAATTCAACAATAGACATTGCAGTAGAATACAACAACAAAAAAAAGTACATTTTTTGAGTACTGTGTCTTTAAATCACAGAGCAATATACCACTCCGGAAAAAAACCTAGACCTCAAGGAAACCTCCACACCTTAGCCGGCTGAGGCACTCCTACCTGCCCTCTGGATAGTTAAACAAAGCCCTTCATGTAATGAAGCTCCAAAACTTCCGGCACTGTCAGGATAAACCACTCCGGAAAAAAACCCGGCAGAGAAGGAGGAAGTCACATGATCTTCCTCAAACTAAAACTGCGCCAAAAAAGCATGTGCATCCAGCATCCAGCCGATTCAAAATAAAACCGCTCCGGCTGAGACAGTCTGCAGCCTAAAAAGCGGATCCAGCTCATGCTCTGAAAGTACAATGTACTGTACATTATTATGGTGTTATACCGGCACCCAGTGAATACACCAAAACACACTGACATCCGGATCACAAATAAAGGCTCCTAAAGTTAACCCCTTTATATAAGGACTAACTCAGTCTCTCTGTCACATACAAAACAAGGAATCCCCTGTATTAAAAGTGCCTGCACTCTGCCTGATTGATATCCTTAACAAGGATATGCTAAGTCCCATTATAATCTGCAAATTCCAGCGCCAGTTACTCAGTCTCATTTGAGACCCCAGCACTTACTTGCAGTTTAGTCGCCTGGCAGGAGGACAGCTCACATAGCGTGAAAGGATTCCACTCCTTACAGAGGCCTGTGGGAAAAAAGAAAGATCAGAGCAAACCTACTCTGGCTTTCTATACCAGGGCAGCAAATATGTTAGGAAAAACGCAGCAAGGATAACTTTACAAGTTCCTAACTGCTTTAAAACCACCACTACTCTACTGAAAAGATTAATGTGGACTAAGGTTAGACCCAATCCTTGAAATCAAGGAAAGATCATAGTAAACCTACTATGGCTTTCTAAAACAATAAAATCTTGCTTGTAGCGAAATCTTCAGACACCAAAAAAACTTCACCTCCTCCATGAACAGAGGCAAAGAGAATGACTGGGGGTTATGGGTAAGGGAAGTGACATTTAACAGCTTTGCTGTGGTGCTCTTTGCCTCCTCCTGCTGGCCAGGAGTAATATTCCCACTAGTAATTGATGATGCCGTGGACTCACCATATCTTAGGAAAGAAAAACTACTTTTAGCTGTCTGCAACTTCAGTAGCTTATTGCTCCATTTTTAATGACTCAATGGAAATTAGCCCATAGTATGAAGCAGTGCTGGGAGAATTGGTTTTGTAACACACCTATAGTATTTAAGGGATATGAAACCCAATTTTTTTCTTTCATGATTCAAATAGAGCATTTAGCTACCAATCAGCAAGCACTACACAGGTGCTGAACCAAAAATGGGCCGGCTTCTAAACTTATATTCCTGCTTTTTCAAATTAAGATACCAAGATACCAAAGAAAAAATGATATTAGGAGTTATTATTTGCTGTGTGAGACTGTAAAACACACTGATGTGGGAAGGTTAGTGCTGTGAAGCCTGCCATGCTCACTTTCAGTTTTCCGCACTGGAAAATCCTCAATTTCAGACTTAAAGGGACTTTAAAGTCAAAATTAAACTTTCATGATTCAGATAGGGCATGCAAGTTTAAACAACTTTCCAATTTACTTTTATCATCAAATGCGCTTTGTTCTCTTGATATTCTTTGTTGAAGGTTAAACCTTGTTAGGCTCAAAGGTTCATTTCTAAGTCCTTGAAGGCCGCCTCTTATCTTGGTGCATTGTATTAACTTTTCACAGCTATACAGTGATTGTTCAAGTGTGCCATATAGATAAAAATTGTGCTCTCACCAGTGGAGTTATGCACGAGCCAGCATTAATTGAATGAAATGCAAGTTTGTAAAAAGTAAAGATCAAATGTGCCTTAAGGGGGAGCTGAAAGCCATAAAATATTGCTTGAAAACAAATCTAAGGTGCTACTAGACTAGTCAGGCAATATACTTGACCTATTGCAGAAAATAAAACCAATCACGATAAATAAAATTAACTAAAAATTGTGAAAATGATAAAAAACAATAAAAATTGGTAACAAAAAGTCTTAAAAGTCCAACAGATGTATGGTGTGTAAATATAAACACCACAAGTCAGCTCCTCCTCATGCTGGTTGGTCTGGTAAAGAGCTATCTGGAATTGAAAGAAGGTTGCCTCATGGTGCAGAAAGTTTTAAAACATATATTAATCAGAATAAAAATTCCCAAAAGGGTACTCATAATGAATAAACACTATGGATAAGTGCTATAGAGCAAGCTGGATATCAACAGCCTCCAGCTGACTGGCCGCCTGGGCTTCACAGGCAATCAGGATCCCTCTCAGTGCAGGACTGGCTGGCCTCTTGTGCTTGGCAGACAATCTGGGTTCCACTCAGTTGTAAGGGTTAAAAATGATCCCTATGAATCTGACTCAATCTGAGGTTTTAGAGAGAAAATTGATTGCCAGGAAGCAATGGTACATGGAGGTGTGAAGCGGAAAGTCAATCACACTGATTATGCCAGTTTAATTTCAGAGATATTGCACATTATATTTCAGCCCACGTGACCTTATCTAGTAGCGCATTTTAAGATGATAACAGAGTTCCAAGCACGGGAGCGTGCTGCTATACATTTACATGGGGCGCATGGTGAGGCTCTGATTGGCTAGAAGAGCTGCCACTCAAATAAGCATAATCAAAAATCGTAGAGAGAGGCTGCATTCATTGAGGTAATGTAGCAGGAATAAAACGAACATTATTTAGTGTACTGATGACTTTTGTAGTAAATAAGCATATCGATATGCTAGTTAGGAGAAGACCTTTCCAAATATGTGGAGCAGTTTGGGCGAATTTACCATCACTTTAAATCATTAAAAAATATACCATTCATTGGTGCTACGTTTGTGCTTATTTTTGCCGCAAAAAAGAATGTTAGTGCCGGTTTCATCATATTTTAGTCCAAGTGACCTTAAAGGGACACTAAACCCAATTTTTTTTTCTTTCGTGATTCAGATAGAGCATGCAATTTTAAGCAACTTTCTAATTTACTTCTATTATCAAATTTTCTTCATTCTCTTGGTATCTTTATTTAAAAAGCATGTAAGTTTAGATGCTGGCCCATTTTTGGTGAACAGCCTGGGTTGTTCTTGCTGATTGGCGGATAAATTCACCCACCAATAAACAACGGCTGTCCAGGGTACTGAACCAAAAAATAGCTTAGATGCCTTTTTTTCAAACAAAGATAGCAAGAGAACGAAAATAAATTGATAAAAGGAGTAAATTAGAAAGTTGCTTAAAATTGCATGCTCTATCTGAATCACGAAAGAAAAAAATTGGGTTCACTGTCCCTTTAATCTCTGCCCACTTACCACCCCATGTAATTAAATTGTGAAAAGCAATGCACCATTTGCTTATTCTGCGTTTGTGCTGATTTGTGTCACATTAACATTTGTAGCAGTTTATTTTTACGAGATATTGCACTTTATATTTTAGTCCATGTGGCCTCATCTCCGCCCACTTTCCACCCCATGTTAAAACATTGGGTGGGAAAAAAAACACAGTTCATTTGTGCTATGTTTGTTCTGTTTGTTCTGATTTGTGCCGTGATATACAAACATTTGTGCTTTTTGTTTTGTTTTTGAGATATTGCACATTATATTTTAGCCAATGTGACTCATCTATGTCCACGTTTCACCACATGTAATTAAATCATTAAAAAAATATACCATTCATTAGTGCTACGTTTGTGCTGATTTGTGCTGCGTGATATTTATTTGTTCATGACTTAATGGAAAGTGGGTGGAGATGAGGTCATATGGGCTAAAATATATAGTGCAATATCTCAGAAAAGAGACCAGCACAAATGTTAATTTTAGCAGAACAAATCAGCACAAACATAGCACTAACGAATGGTATATTAATTTTCATGATTTAATAACATTGGGTGGAAAGTGGATGGAGATGAGGTCACATCGACTGAAATATAAAGTGCAATATCTCAGAAACTAAACCAGCACAAAAAATCATTTTTGAAGCACAAATCAGCACAAACGTAGCACAAAGGAATGGTATATTTTGTTTCATGATTTAATTACATAGGGTAGAAACTGTGTGGAGATGAGGTCATATGGGCTAAAATATGAAGTGCAATATCTCAGAAAAACTGGCACAAATTTTAATTTTTGACACACAAATCAGCACAAATGCAGCACTAATGAATGGTGTATTGTTTTTTACAATTTAATTACATGGGGTGGAAAGTGGGATAGATTGAGATAACATGAGCTAAAACATAACGTGCAATATCTCTTAAATGAAACCAGTTTTCTATAATTTTTCTCAACCCCATAAAAATGGTGGACCACGTCACTTCTTGTGACATAGAATCAGCTGTTTGACCACAAATTCCTTCACTGGGCATGCGCTCCACCTTGTCACTGCATTCTCGAGTGCATCACCACATTCCAATCAGCCACAAGTCTGTCAGATAAGCCAAGTCTGACCAAAAATGTAATCATGCGCTCCACGACAAAAGCTAATCTCTACAATGGAACTGCTTGTTAACCACACATATACATATGATGCACTGTAATTCCCTCCTCTACACTATTTTTTTTGCCTCCGCCTGTGGTGTTCAAGGGGGGCCGCCCCCGTCAATCCTCTGGCATCTCTCAGAAAGTGAAACTAGGGGAATGAAGTTTACAAGGAAGGCTTCGCCCCCACTTAAACCCCCAAGACGGAGGCAAAAAGATAGCGAAGATGGGGGAATTTCAGTGCATTGTATATATGTTTGATGCAATGACTCGATGAAGCCCATTTGCACTGAGGGCATTTGCGGTCAGACAGCTCAGAAGTGAGTGTAACACGGGGAACTTCCGTTGGGGGAGGAGTTTTGCAGTTCACCTGCAGGCTGGCGTTGTGAGAAGACGCCGATTCACCATCTCCCCACTCCTCGCCACTTACCTCGGATAGCTTGTCGGGGTTCTAGAGTGTGGTGCTCTGTGTGGCTACGGCCCGCCTGAGAATCTGAAGTTCCTATAAGCTGTCTGGGCTTATGACTGTATCGCAGTTTATTTTAAATTCTTCCTCGGGGTATTCCCCTGCAAGCTATCTGCAAAGAGGGAAGTCAGAGCTCACTGACGGCAGCTGGATGCTGGAGCCTAGTCTGAGCGGCTAGATCGTTATACCCCAGCCTAATTCAAACCCAGGTACCGGTTGAGTAAAGGCGGGCTAGAGTGCCTGCAGGAAAACACGGAGCCGGAGTTTCCTTTTGGGTTCAGTGGTCGCTCTGTTTCACTTGGATGGCTTTGGCTGAGCAGTGAGACCCGCAAGTCATGCTCATTAAAGGGCTACTGAAAGGAAAGTGAGCCCCTAATATAAACAGGTACCTGGTTCTACGGCCCATCGCCCGGAGGCTTGGATCTTAGCCGCAACAATAAGCACCTTTCCAGGGTCATAATTGCTAAAGTTACCTGCGGGTTTTGAGGGGGGAAGCTGCATATTGAAAGCCTGGACACAATATTGTTTTTGCTGAAGCTGTATACACAAGTTGCTGGCATAATTGCAATATAGTAACTATCATCATTGTTGCTACTTTGTCAGCTGAAATTGTTGGATATCTTGTTACAGTTTATTTTTGAGACTCTCAGACTGTTCGCTTTCATCTGTTACACAGCACTATCTTACCGTCTTATAAATTCTGTTGTGGCCACAGTCCTCATATAAGAATGACGGTTTTATTTATTTATGGCCTCTTTTGCTTTCCGCTTGCTGTGGACAGGCTTGAGTCTGATATAAGCTTGTGTAGTACCCTGCAGAAACTGGCTCTGTCTATATATTATATTTAATGCTCTGCATTTAAGCAACACGCTCAACCCAAGGAATCTCTGGTGATAAAGTTACGCTACTAGCAAGCTGAAGAGGAGCGTGTTAGGCTCTTACAACAGCTCAGTTTGAAATTTCAACGTTTTTGCATGGGACTTTAGTTTTCACTGTAGTGACTTTTTTTCATATCCCATATTAAGGGGTCTTGTTATAATCTTTCTAAGTATATTCTGGGCTATTAATTGCTCCATTATTAAAAAGAATAAGGTGGCCATTATATGTGATCTACTATTTCGTATTTAACATTAATTAAGCTGTTGTGTGCACATAAAATATTTGTGCTGTATTTTTTAGGTTAGATCTGAATATATGCTTTTCAGGCTTTTGTATTACTTATTTTTTTGATGTATTTCACTTTATTATGCCCTCTTCTTAGTGAAGAAGTTATCACAAGGTTGTTCACTTCACCCACATGGGTGAATTGTGTATTCCCTTTTTTTTTTTTTTTTTTTTTTTTTTACTTAAATTATTTTTCTATCTCATTCACATTGGCAGCTTTAATTGTTGCCCAAGCCACTTGTGGGTTTTGTTGTTTGAATATTCACATTTGTATCACTTATTTGTATGGAAAGATTTGTTACTCAGGTTAAATCCTCCTCACCAAGAATGCCTGTTAAAGTTAAAGATAAAAAAAAAAAAACCTCTTAAACATAGTTTAGACACAATAGGTGACACAATGTTTAATATATGTGACACTCAGACCTTGATTACTCATCTGACAGAGCTATTTACACCTCAATTTGACACGATTAAGAAGGAACTAGGTACGATTTCTTCAGAAATTTCTGGTCTCTCGGCTGAAGTCAGACAGTTTTCTCACAGAATGTTAGAAGCTGAGAGCAGAATCTCTGAATTAGAAGACCAGGTGAATGCCCAAGGCAACATTATCACCAAACAAGACTCTAAAATTAATAATTTACAAATAATTTACAATATTAGACTTGTTGGTTTGCCAGAGATTCCAGAGTTTGATGATTTATTCAATTTTACTTCACAGGTGTTGCCACTGGCTCTGGGATTTTCTCAGCAGCAGTTACTTATTGCGGTAGAGAGAGCCCACAGAATTGGTCCTAAGAAAAGCTATGCTGAGGGCCCCTCTAAGAACAGAATGTGTATTTTTAAAGTTCTAAACTTTCAGTGCAAAATTGAAATTATGAAACTATTCAAAAAATAGGAAATAATAGGATCCTGTTATTTCAGGACTTTTCTGTTGAGACCTCCTTGAAAAGAAAGACAATGGCACCTTACTGTTCTCAACTTATAAACAAAGGTTTAAATGCGAGGATGGTTTATCCTGATAACATAATTGTTGAACACAGTGGTGCTAGAAGAATCTTTTCGGAGGTTGAAGAGGTCAAAGAATTCTTGAAGGATAAATAGCAGATCCTTTGTATATTTCTTCTGTATTTAGGATTTTTTTTTTTTTTACAATGGTTCTTGTGGTCTATTTATACTTTCCTTCAAGGGTATGAAGTGAATTCTCAGGAAAGGTTGATCCATGTTGTTTGCAGAATGATACTATGTGCTTCCTTCTTGTGGAGTTTCCTTTTTTTATCTTCCCCCTTTTTTTGTTTTGTTTTTTTCTTTCTGGGCCACTGGGTGTTAGGCTTTTAGCTGACTATCAGCCAGATTATGAGTTTTGCGTTAGGAGCTATGCGGTGCTAACGAGCAGTTTTTTTTATCAACGCTCACTTACCTGCAGCCCTGGTATTACGGGTTTTTACAAACCCAGCGTTAAAAGGCAAGAAGTGAGCGATGAGCAAAATTGTGCTCCTTACCGCACTCCAATACCAGCGCTGCTTAAGTCAGCGGTGAGCTGGTCGTACGTGCTCGTGCACGATTTCCCCATAGGAATCAACGGGGAGAGCCAGCTGAGAAAAAGTCTAACACCTGCAAAAAAGCAGCGTAAAGCTCCGTAACGCAGCCCCATTGATTCCTATGGGGAAATAAAAGTTATGTTTACACCTAACACCCTAACATGAACCCCAAGTCTAAACACCCCTAATCTTACACTTATTAACCCCTAATCTGCCGCCCCGACATCGCCGACACCTACATTATATTTTTTAACCCCTAATTTACCACTCCGAACATCGCCGCCACTATAATAAACATATTAACCCCTAAACCGCCACACTCCGCCTCGCAAACATTAGTTAAATATTATTAACCCCTAATCTGCCGTCCCTAACATCGCCACCATCTACCTACATTTATTAATCCCTAATCTGCCGTCCCCAAAGTCGCCGCCACTATACTAAATGTATTAACCTCTAAACCTAAGTCTAACCCTAACCCTAACACCCCCTAACTTAAATATAATTACAATAAATCTAAATAAAAATTAATATTATTACCTAAATAATTCCTATTTAAAACTAAATACTTACCTATAAAATAAACCCTAAGCTAGCTACAATATAACTAATAGTTACATTGTAGCTATCTTAGGTTTTATTTTTATTTTACAGGCAAGTTTGTATTTATTTTAACTAGGTAGAACACTATTTAATAACTACCTAGATAAAATAAATACAAAAGTTCCTGTAAAATAAAACCTTACCTAAGTTACAATAACACCTAATACTACACTATAATTAAATAAATGAACTAAATTAACAACAAATAAATAAATTAAATTAAATTAGCTAAATCACAAAAAAAACACTAAATTACAGATAATAAAAACCAAATTACAGATATTTAAACTAATTACACCTAATCTAATAGCCCTATCAAAATAAAAAAGCCCCCCCCCCCCAATAAAAAAAACCCTAGCAAAATACAAACAACCCCCCAACATTAAAACCCACCACCCATACAACCAACCCCCAAATAAAATACTAACTAAAAAAACCTAAGCTCCCCATTGCCCTGAAAAGGGCATTTGGATGGGCATTGCCCTTAAAAGGGCAGTTAGCTCTATTGCAGGCCCAAACCCTAACCTAAAAATAAAACCCACCCAATACACCCTTAAAAAAACCTAACACGAACCCCCTGAAGATCGACTTACTGTTCTGAAGACCGGACATCCATCCTCAAGGAAGCAGCAGAAGTCTTCATCCAACAGGGCCGAAGTCCTCAATGAAGCCAGTAGAAGTCTTCATCCAAGCCGGGCGAAGTGGTCCTCCAGACGGGCAGAAGTCTTCATCCAGACGGCATCTTCTATCTTCATCCATCCGACGTGGAGTGGGTCCATCTTCAAGACATCCAAAGCGGAGCATCCTCCTCATCCGGAGTCTTCTTTCTGAATGAAGGTACTTTTAAGTGACGTCATCCAAGATGGCATCCCTTAGATTCCGATTGGCTAATAGAATTCTATCAGTCAATCAGAATTAAGGTAGAAAAAAATCCTATTGGCTGATGCAAAACTATTGATAGTTTAGTTTAGGCTAGGTATTTTTATTTTGGGGGGCTTTTTATTTTGATAGGGCTATTAGATTAGGTGTAATTAGTTTAAAAATCTCTAATTTGTTTTTTATTTTCTGTAATTTAGTGGGGTTTTTTGTGATTTAGCTAATTTAATTTATTTAATTGTTTTTAATTTAGTTAATTTATTTAATTATAGTGTAGTGTTAGGTGTTAGTGTAACTTAGGTTAGGTTTTATTTTACAGGTACTTTTGTATTCATTTTATCTAGGTAGTTATTAAATAGTTAATAACTATTTAATAACTATTGTACCTAGTTAAAATAAATACAAACTTGCCTGTAAAATAAAAATAAACCATAGGCTAGCTACAATGTAACTATTAGTTATATTGTAGCTAGCTTAGGGTTTATTTTATAGGTAAGTATTTAGTTTTAAATAGGAATAATTTAGTTAATTATAGTAATTTTCTTTAGATTTATTTAAATTATATTTAAGTTAGGGGGGTTAGGGTTAGACTTAGATTTAGGGGTTAATACATTTAATATAGTGGCGGCGACGTTGGGGATGGCAGATTAGGGGTTAATAAATGTAGGTAGGTGGCGGCGATGTTAGGGAGAGCAGATTAGGGGCTAATATTATTTAACTAGTGTTTGCGAGACGGGAATGCGGCGTTTTAGGGGTTACTATGTTTATTATAGTGGCTGCGATGTCCGGAGCGGCAGATTAGGGATTAATATTTTTATTTTAGTGTTTGCGATGTGGAAGGGCCTCGGTTTAGGGGTTAATAGGTAGTTTATGGGTGTTAGTGTACTTTTTAGCACTTTAATTATGAGTTTTATGCTACGGCGTTGTACCATAAAACTCATAACTACTGACTTTAAAATGCGTTAGGGATCTTGGAGGTAGAGGGTGTACCTCTCACTTTTTGGCCTCCCAGAACAGACTCGTAATACCTGCGCTATGGAAGTCCCATAGAAAAAAGACTTTACAAAGTTTACGTAAGTCGTTTTGCGGTAATGCCAAAGACGTGTGCGGTGCCCCTAACCCTGCAAGACTCGTAATAGCAGCGGGCGTAAAAAAGCAGCGTTAGGACCTGTTAACGCTGCTTTTTTACCTTAACGCACAACTCGTAATCTAGCTGTATGTAGTTTAAAATATGCTCATGGAACATGGGAGGGATATCCTCGCCGCGTAAACATAAAATCATTATTAAAACATTAGCTATAACTAAGCTGGATATTGCTTTTTTGCAGGAAACACAACTCAACATCCAGGAAGCCAATAAACTCAAGATTAAATGGGAGGGAGAGGTAATTGCCGTTGAATCGATAGGGAGAAAGCGTGGGCTGGCTATCTTAATTAACAAATCTCTTGAGTATAAAATTTTACATGTAGAGATAGACCCAGCCTCCAGATTTATTATATTACAAATATTTATAAACAATATTAAATATATTCTCTGTCATATTTACGCGCCCAATAAATTTAAAGGGACAGTCTAGTCTAAATTAAACCTTCATTATTCAGAAAGGACTTTTAATTTTAATCAACTTTCCAATTTACTTTTATCATCAAATTTGCTTTTTTCTCTTGGTATTCTTAGTTTAAACTAAACATAGGTAGGCTCACATGCTAATTTCTAAGCCTTTGAGGGCTGCCTCTTATCACATGCTTTTTAAAGGGACAGTCTATGCCAAAATAAACTTTCATGATTCAGATAGAGCATGTAATTTTAAACAATTTTTTTAATTTACTTTTATCAAAAATATTGCTTTGTTCTCTTGGTATTCTTAGTTGAAAGCTTAACCTAGGAGGTTCATATGCTAATTTCTTAGACCTTGAAGCCCACCTCTTTCAGATTGCATTTTAACAGTTTTTCACCACTAGAGGGTGTTAGTTCACATATTTCATATAGATAACACTGTGCTCGTGCACGTGAAGTAATCTGGGAGCAGGTACTGATTGGCTAGACTGCAAGTCTGTCAAAAGAACTGAAAAAAGGGGCAGTTTGCAGAGGCTTAGATACAAGATAATCACAGAGGTTAAAAGTATATTATTATAACTGTGTTGGTTATGCAAAACTGAGAAATGGGTAATAAAGGGATTGTCTATCTTTTAAAACAATAAAAATTCTGGTGTAGACTGTCCCTTTAAATCTCTTTTCAACACAAAGAGACAGAAAGTACACGTGGGCCATATAGATAACACTGTGTTCAGGCACAGGGGGTTATTTAAGATCTAGCACAACACAATGCTAAATTTAAGACAATAGATAATAAACAGTCACAGTCATGTGATCAGGGGGCTGGAAGAAGGTTCCTAGATACAAGATAATCACAGAGGTAAAAAGTATATTAATATAACTGTGTTGGTTATGCAAAACTGGGGAATGGGTAATAAAGGGATTATCTATCTTTTAAAACAATAACAATTCTATGGTAGACTGTCCCTTTAAGATTGAGTTTTGGGAAAATATCAAGGGCCAATTGGGGGATATTGGGGGTGACTTTAATTTGACTATCTGTCCAGATCTGGACCGTCTCTCACAAAGGAATGTTCCAGAGAATAGGAGAAGCACTAAATACTTTTCTGACTTTTGTCAGAAACTACAGGTTTTGGATATTTGGCACAATCAAACCCAGATATGCGTCGTTTTTCTTGTGAGTGAATCTAAAGCACACAGAACGTTTTCACGGATAGACCTATTTTTAATTTCTGAAGCTTTGTCAATCTGCCAATCAGAGGCAGAAATTGGGGAGTTTTATATTTCAGATCATGCTATTATCTCTTTAGGATTATATTGTCAAGATAGGTCTAATGTGAAAGGCCACTCCTTTCTTTACCCCCGTTACCTTTTTAACAATCCAAGATTTGTATTTTGGCTGAAACAAAAATGGAAGGATTTTTGCTTAAATAATATTTAATATTTTCACAAAATTGAAATCTTTTGGGAGGCATCTAAAGCCGTTTTACGGGGGGGAAATTAATGGGTATCTGGTAGTACTTAATAGGAAGAAAAAGGCTTGGGAATGTCAATTAACTAACCAAGTTAAGAATTCATATAAAAATTATGTCAGGAACCGCTCAACTAATACCTGGTTTAAATACCTGGAGATGAGGAAGGAGAGAGATGTATTTTTGTTACAAAAGCATCAGGAAGAAGAGACCAAAATAAACTTACACTTCAAGAGCTACCATAGCTGCTCCGCCAAAAATCTAGCTAGGTTGATTAAGGTCAGGAAAAAGAAGAATCTTATCTCTGCCATCCAGGATGGCGATAACCGATACTTTGACACAGAAAATATATGTTAAGTCTTCCTGAAGATTATCAGCAACTATATGCAGAGGTCCAGGTTAATTCTAGCAACCAAGAGAATTTCCGGTCAAAGGTTTTTTTACCAAAGATCCAGAAAGAGGACCTAGAGTCCCTTAATGCACCTATCAGTTCTGAAGAGGTTACTAAAGCTATTGATTCATCTAAAATGAACAAAGCAGCCGGCCCGGATGGGCTCCCTGCAGAATACTTTAAAAATCTAGCTGAAGAAATAGTCTCCATTCTAGTCATTCTTTTTAATAATTATCTCTCCTCCGATAATCCCATTTCGGTTCTTTTCTCGGCTGCAAATATTTCTTTAATCTTAAAAAAGGTAAAAACCCAGTGGATCCAGCAACATACAGACCTATTTTAGTACTTAATGCTGATTACAAAATTCTGGCCTCCATCATTTCTTCCAGACTTGTTTCCTGCTTGGGCAAACCTATCCATCCTGATCAGACAGGTTTCATGACGGTGTGAAATCCCTCTAAAAATATTTGTAAATTAATAACACTGGTTAATTATATATGGAACTGTCATTATTGCAAAGAGAGTAGTGATCATAAAGATATAGCAATCCTTACTTTAGATGCCGTTAAAGCATTCGATAATATATCTTGAACTCCTCTATTTACAATGCTAGCTAACTTTGGCTTCTCAGGTAACTTTGTTAAAATCGTAAAGAAAATGTATCTGATTCCGGCCTCGTTCCTTCTGATTAACCATACTCTATCCCCCCAAATAATATTACAGAGGGGTACAAGATAGGGGTGTCCTCTTTCTCCCCTCCTATTCAACATTGCATTGGAGCCCTTAGCGGTTAGGCTAAGGGAGGTGTTATTCGGGATTCCATTAGGTACACAAAGTTATTACTATACGCAGATGACATGCTAATATTTTTGAAGAACACTGCTATTACTATCCCCAAGGTAGTTCAAGTGCTTGATGAGTTTATCTCCTTTGCAGGGTATAATGTTAATTTAGAAAAGAGTGAACTGATGTGGTTGGGTAAAAAAATAATAATAACAAACTTATAACGAAGTTCCGTATAGTTAATGTTATCAAATATTTAGGACTTGAAATACATAAGGATCCGAAGCACTGGTACCGGGATAACTTTATACCTCTTTTTCAAAAGGTTAAAGAAGACTTAAAACTTTGGGCTGCATTTCCCTTATCTATTACAGCTTCTATTAATCTTATTAAAACTATAATTTTTCCACGTATTCTATACCCACTACAAAATCTACCGCTTTTTATAGTAAATAAAGATTTACGTAAGATGGCCTCCTGGTTTTTTAAATTTATATAGAAATCCAATAAATCCCGTATATCACTTGGTAGACTGTCACACAAATATGCGGCAGCGAGTCTTGCTCTCCCTAATATTAAATTATACACTTGGGCAACTCTACTGAAATTAGCTATTGACTGGATGGCCCAATCTAATCTAGTCACTTCTTATGATATGGAACTTCATTTAGTGGCCCCATGGTCCTTAAAGGCCCTCCTGCACTGCCCATTACATATTCTCCCTTCTAATGTCACTATTCTCGGTTCATTTAAAAATATAATCTGGGCCTGGCAAAAGTTCTGTCATATTTTATGTTTAGATTTTTCATTCTCTGAATTTCTTCCCATCTGGGGCAACTCTCTCTTCACTCCGGGTATAGATCAAAAAGCTTTTTTGGAATGGCACGATAGAGGCCTCCAAGATATCTATCAATTACTTAACTTGGACTCATAGATACTCTCTTTTGAGACTATCCTTCAACATTTTGCTCTCTCTCCTAGGAATCGTTTTGCGTACTTTCAGATACGTCATTATATTTGTACCCAGAAATGGCATTGTGTGCCCAAGCCTGTGTGGAGTGAGATTAGGATTTGTACACAGAAATTCATAGCAGGAGATGCCTCAATCTCCTTTATATAAGATATTATGCTTGCTAAGCAAAGCATTCTAGTTATAGATAAACTTTGCAATCTTTGGGCTCCTAGTTTCCCCACAATAGATTCAGATAAGATTACACAAAGCCTCATGTCTGTTGCCAAGTATTCTATATCTGTTAGTTAGAAAGAATCCCATTTGAAATTAATTAATGATTTCTATCTCACCCCTTTTAAACTTTCCAAATTTTATCCAAATTAACCGGCAGTATGTCCAAGATGTTCCAGTCCCAGAGCAGATCTTTCTTATATGCTTTGGCTATGTCCTAAAATACAACAGCTCTGGCAAAAAAATCAAATTTTGGATCAATAGAATCTTCGACGTGACCTTCTCCTTTTCTCTGGAATATATTGTTTTCTTAATTCCAAACTCCAGAGCTAATTCTTACACACAAATTGTTAATACCATTATACTCATAGCTAGATATCACATTTTTTAAAACTGGATTGCTAAATGTGCGCCCAGTCTGGCTCTAATTTTAAAGGGAATTCTAGCACAAATGATATATGAATCGTTCCATTTACAGCATGTCTCTGAGAAAAGAATAAAAAAATTCCTTTCCAGTTGGGCCCCTATAATTAAGTCATATCCTACATTATTACAGAAACAGATTCTGGCCCCTTTTGTCTCCTCCAGTAGTTTTGCAGAGTTAGTGCTCTAAGAAGTATTCCCCCACACCTGGATTAGGAATTATAGAGAAACCGATTAGGTCTAAAATTGGAGTATTTCTTGCAGGGGTGTAGTACTTGTCACTAGCGGACCTTGCTTATGTGCCTTTCTCCCCCCCCCCCCCTTTTTTTTTCTCTCTCTATCTGTTTTGTTTCTATTTTGTTTGATCCAGGTTCATATTCCAGAACCTGGAAGGTTAAAAAAACAATAAATAGCCCTACTTTTTGATTTTCATTTAGTCACATAAATTACTTGACGGACTGAGGATGTAAACATGTATGCTTTTCTTTGTTTATTTATAAGATATATCTAATGTCATTAAGGTGTGGTTATTCATTTTTTTGTGTAATTTTTTTTAAACTGACATGGTATATGTATATCCACGTGATGGTCCTGTGTGACGAAAAATATTTTGTTTATCTTGGGCTATGCACAATAAATATTTTTTAAAAATAAAAAAGAAGTGAGTGTAACACACCTCCAACAGTTGATTCTCGACCTATAAGCATGCTTGACAAAAATGTTTTTAATGTTTTGTTTTTAATATGTTGTTTTTAATAAACCATTTTTTACTCAAGCATTGTTCTAGCACCTTTTTGTTTTCCAATCTGAATGCCACACAGAGGTCAGCATTACAACCTTGGTTCCTGACTGGGATTCAGCTGACTAAGCATTACCAAGAGAGAGGGTGAGCTGATACACCCAGAGATATCAGCACACTTCTACCAGCACATTGGTGTGCTACAACCAAATGTGAGTACCCTTTTGGCTTTTGGCTATTACTTCAGAATCTCGCTTTTGGTTGATCTACACATGAGGCGCCCCTCTGTTTTGTGTTCTATACTTCTTAATCTCAGAAACTAAACCAGCAAATATGTTCATTTTTGCAGCACAAACATAGCAGAAACGAATGATGTATTGTTTTTAATGATTTAATTTCATGGGGTGGAAAGTGGGCAGAGATGTGGTCACATGAGCTAAAATATAATGTGCAATATCTCTGAAATTAAACCGGCACTAATGTCCGTTTTTGTGGCACAAATCAGCACAAACGTGGCACTAACGAATGGTAGATTTGTATTCACAAATTAATTACATGGGATGCCAACTTCACACAGCTAGACAGTATTGGTAATTATTCTAGGAAGTTACAATGAAGGGAGAGTTTATTATGCATAAAAGGTATTGATGTACCATCTTTATTTTTAAATCTGAATATGCAAGCAATGTATATGTAGCATGTAAAGAGAATCCTGTTTAATGTTTGTTTGGTTATTTGTTTTTTTGTATTAAGCATAACATATAATGGAATCGCTATGTATTGCATAATTTTTCTGGTGAGAATAAAAAATAAGAAGAAATACAGAAAAAAAGAATAATGTCTATCTGTGCATCAGAATCTTCCTCTGACATTTTGTGTCATGTATGTTTTTATTAAAAGGAACAGTAAAAATACTTTTTTCTTATTAAAGACTTTTATTAATCAGAAATCATTCACTGCATTGCTAAAGATCTACATGCACAATAAATATTTGAAAGCATCTAAAAAACTTTTGAATATTGTTTATATCACTCCCTTTGCTGTATCCAATTTGGGACAGAAATAAACAAGCTCCTGCTCATGTCAATCAATCACTGTGCATTATTTAGGAGTCTCAGGGTTCTGCATTCTACAGAAAAATCTCCAACCTCTGTGTGGGTAGTGGAAACACTAACATAGCATACATTAACATAAAATTAAATTACAGGAACAGCAGGGAAATACACAATGAAGTACATTGCAATGTTATTTAAATTAATTATAATTAAAGATTTTAAAGGGAAAGACATTTTTTTAATCCCTGGGCTTTGTGTGTGTCTGCTGCATCATGGGATCTGTGTATGGGTGGAGTGACCAACCTAGATCTCAGTGCCCAAACTGCAATTGTTAATTTCTTATCTGGTCCCACTCCCCATTTTACATTACTCCTCTACCAGTCCCCAATTACAGCACATACATCCATTGTTTTTCTAAGTTTCAAATAACTGACCTGCTAAAGCCAGCACTGGCTTAAATAACTATAATTAAAACCCTAATGCCACATGTTGCCTGTGCACCCACCTGAGTCACTCATGATACCAGTGATCCACTGTGTGTTCTGTAGCTCATTTAGGGCAGCTGTCTCCTGTTGCACAGGATGCCACTTATATTATTATTAATTGTGAATTTTATTTTTATTTTATTTTTGACGCCCCCTCACCCAAAATTTCCCCTCCAGCAGTGACAATTCTTCTACACCGCAAGAGCAATTAAACTGTAGAACCGGAGGAAGCAACTACTGCAAACATAAGGGCTTACATAAGTTGTACAATAGATCATTGTATAGCACTTCTGCACACCTCTCCATAAAACACCTTAGTGTTTCCAATGGGAGCAATTCATTCTGGGGATGAGTATGAACATCATCTTCACAATGCTAAACTCAGAATACAAACTTAAAATTGTTTGTGTTAAAGGGCTATATATTTTAAAGGTGCTATTGAAACTTTATTTGTCAGGTTTTTTTTTTTACTATTATTATTATAAACACGTATCAAAGAGAAGCTGTCTACAATAAATAATAAAATAATCAAGATGAAAGAGACAGACAGAACAGATATTTGAGTCACAAAAGAGCAGAGATCATGGTCTTGCAGTGCTAGTTAATTGAACTATACTCTCAAATGGCAAGACAGAGTACACTTAAATGGGTTATATTACATATGCGGCGTCGACCGCAAAAGCTGCCGCCGCCAGTTTTTATGCGGTTTTAGTATCCAATATACAGTGCCGCATATAAATGTGGCACGTATATTTCACCCCTCGGCCGCAAATTTTAATCCAATAAGCTAACATGGGACCACGTCACAAATCAGTATCCAATATTCAGCGCAAGGACTTAGGTGGCGAAAATGGAGAAATGTTACTCCATTTTCACCTTGCCATACAAAGGCAGCTGCAGCAAGCCTTGTGCTGAGTATGTGAGCACACTGAGCACCGTAACTCCCATAACTGCCTGAAAATATAAACTAACACCTAAAGCATGCGCAATATTTATCTACCTGTCAACCGCAATCCCCCACCGCAATAACTAATAAAGTATATTAACCCCTATATCCGCCATCAAATCCACACTGCAAGTAATAATTACATTATTAACCCCTATATCAACCATCAAACTCACACCACAAGTAATAACTAAAGTATTAACCCCTAAATCTGCCAACCCCAACATCGCAAACTACCAAATAAAACTATTAACCCCTAATCTGCCATTAACCCACAACGCAATAAACCTATTAAAGTATTAACCCCTAACCCACCAAACCAACACAATGCAATGCTAATAAATCTATTAACCCCATAAACCGCAATCCCCCACAAAGCAAAAAAATAATTAAATTACTATGCCCCCTAACCTAACACCGCCTAAATTAACCCAAATTACCTAAATTAAAAAATACTAAAGTTACTATTAAAATAAAACACCTAACATTACTTTAAAAATAAAAAACTAAGTTTAAATTAAGCTACAATTACAGAAAATAAAAAAAAAATAATATTACAGAAAATAATAAACAAATTATCAAAAATAAAAAATTTAAACCTAATACCTATGAAAATAAAAAAGCCCCCCCAAAATAAAAACACCCATTAATCTAATGCTAAACTACCAATAGCCCTTAAAAGAGCTTTTTGTAGGGCATTGCCCTAAGTTAAACAGCTCTTTCACATTAAAAATAAACAAAGTCCCCCCTAACAGTAAAAATCCCACCCACCAAACCCCCCAAAATAAAAAAACCTAATACTAAAAAACCTAAACTATCCATTGCCCTAAAAAGGGCATTTGTATGGGCATTGCCCTTAAAATGGCATTTAGCTCTTTTGCTGCCCTTAAAAGAGCGTTTAGCTCTTTTATGAAGTGCCCATCCCTAATTTAAATAAAACAAACCCCTCCAAAAAAATTAAAAAAACTTAAAGGGACAGTTTACTCAAAAATTTTCTCCCCTTTAATTTGTTCCCAATGATCCACTTTACCTGCTGGAGTGTATTAAATTGTTTACAAGTAGCTCCTTTACCCTTATATTGGCATTTGAAATTGTTAATTTAGCATGTGGTATCCCCACCTATTCTGAAAGTTTGTGGCCGCGCGTACCAGCTATAGATAAGCTTTGTAAACACAGCCAGCAGAAGAAATTACACTCCCAGTGTGATAAAGCAGAGATAAGGTAATAAAATGTTGATTTTCCATTGTTCTCTCAAAGTATTGGTGATTGTTTTAAGGACAGATATAAGATAAAGAAGCAGGTATATGTGCACAATGTGATACAGTAATGAGATCTGATTATACCTACAAGCTCAACCCATTTTATTAGGTTGTGACTTCAAAACACAAAATCAGAGCTTTAATATACAGAAATAAACCTTAAAAAGCTAATTTTCATAAATTTTTTACTCTGCAGTTGGTAAAAAAAGCAATTGTAAACACATTAAGGGAAAAACTATTTTACAGTATACTGTCCCTTTAAGTCTAACCCCCAGGTTGGTACTCATGATTGCTGAAGTCCGGTGGAGAAGGTCCTGTTCCAGGCGGTGAAGTCTTCTTCCAAGCGGCGACTTCTTCTTTCTTCTTCCAGGAACAAGCCGGCGCAGAGCGGAGGGTGGAGCTGAAGACCGGCGACCCTGGAATTGAAGGCCGGCGACTGCGGAGCCATGGAGAGTGGAGGATCCTCTTCGTACGATCTCCGCCGTACACTGAGGAAACATTGAGTACCATCCTGTGGGCTAGATTTAGTTTTGTTTTTGTTTTTTTAAAATTAGGAGGGTTGTTTTATTTAGATTAGGGATGGGCACTTCGTAAAAGAGCTAAATAAACTTTTAAGGGTAGCAAGAGAGCTAAATGCCCTTTTAAGGGCAATGCCAATACAAATGCCCTTTTTAGGGCAATGGGTAGTTTAGTGTTAGGTTTTTTATTTTGGGGGGTTTGGTGGTGGGGGGGTTTACTGTTAGGGGGGACTTTGTTTATTTTTAATGTGAAAGAGCTGTTTAACTTAGGGCAATGCCCTACAAAAAGCCATTGTAAGGGCTATTGGTAGTTTAGCATTAGATTAGCTGTGTTTTTATTTGGGGGCTTTTTTATTTTCATAGGGATTAGGTTTAATTTTTTTATTTTGATAATTTGTTTATTATTTTCTGTAATATTAGATTTTTTTTTAATTTCTGTAATTGTAGCTTAATTTTTTTTTTTTTTTTTTAAAGTAATGTTAGGTTTTTTATTTTAATAGTAACTTTAGTATTTCTTAATGTAGGTAATTTGGGTTAATTTAGGGGGTGTTAGGTTAGGGGGCTTAGTAATTTAATTATTTATTTGTGTTGTGGGGGATGGCGGTTTAGGGGTTAATAGTTTTACTAGGTAGTTTGCGATGTGGGTTAATGGTGGTTTAGGGGTTAACAGTTTTAATAGGGACTTTGCGATGTGGGTTAATGGCGGATTAGGGGGTAATACATTAGGTAGTTTGCCATGTTGGGGTTGGCGGATATAGGGGTTAATAATGTAATTATTACTTGCGGTGTGGGTTATGATTGTGAATATAGGGGTAAATAGTTTAATTAGGCATGTTGTGGTGAGGGGTTGTCGGTTTAGGGGTTAATACTTTTATTAGTTCCGATGTGGGTTTGATGGCGGATATAGGGGTTTTACGTTTCGGGTTTATTTTTGGGAGGCGTGTTAGACTTTTACGGGAGATTTGATATATATTTTATTTTTCTTAGGCGCCGGCAATTTCTAAAGTGCTGTAAGTCACTAGTGGCTCCAGAAATTTGTATTGATGCTCATTTCTGGACATCGCTAGTTTATCCGACTTACAGCACTTTATGAACTGCCGGCACCCTATATGTAATATCCCGATGTGCAAGGTGAAATTACGGATGGCGCAGGTTGCAGCGATTGCGCTGAAGCCTGCACCCTATATGTAACCTTGCCCAATATCTGCAAATGGTTCATTTTATTTTAACTCTCTGTAGTCTTACACATTTCTGTGTTCTGCGGTTATCTATTTCTGAATGTCTTGTTAAATATGGTTTCATGTTAAGTTTCTTTATACAGATTGTTTTAATGAAAATCATTTCTAAAATTGAACAAGAACAAATCCATTACAGACCTCACAAGAAAACGTTAGACATTCCAGATATCTTTGCATTATACTGACTCCCTGTGGGTATAATTGGAACTGCACAGTTTCCCAATTTAAAGGAACATTAAACACTAAATAAATGTTAGATAGATTTATGCATTCAAAGAAAATATTTGTCTGAAAATAACATGTAGATATACTTTAAAAGTTCCATTAGCTGATTAAATAGTGGCAAAATAAGTGTAAGGTTGTAGTGTATACAAAACAATGGGAGCTGCCATATTGTAACTTAAAGGGACAGTCTATTAAAAATGTAACTTTCATTATTTAGGTAGTACATGTAATTTTAAACAACTTTTCAATTTAATTTTATCATCAAATGTGCTTTGTTCTCTTGGTATTCTTAGTTGAATGCTAAACCTATGCCCATATGCTAATTTCTAAGCCCTTTAAGACTGCCTCTTATCACATGCTTTTTTAATTGCTTTTCACAACAGGAGAGTGCTAGTTCATGTGAGTCATATAGATAACATTGCGCTGATGCTGGGAGTTATTTAAGAGTTAGCACAATACAGGGAGTGCAGAATTATTAGGCAAATTAGTATTTTGACCACATCATCCTCTTTATGCATGTTGTCTTACTCCAAGCTGTATAGGTTCGAAAGCCTACTACCAATTAAGCATATTAGGTGATGTGCATCTCTGTAATGAGAAGGGGTGTGGTCTAATGACATCAACACCCTATATCAGGTGTGCATAATTATTAGGCAACTTCCTTTCCTTTGGCAAAATGGGTCAAAAGA